>NW_010972624.1:1032784-1078085 GCF_000737465.1 Haliaeetus leucocephalus
GATCTTGGCGGCGCCTTCCCGGCGGAGCGGCCGGGCGGGACCGGGAGGGGGCCTGCCCCGAGCCCGGCCTTCGTCGGGTCCCCTTCGCGGGCGCTGCGCCGGGACTCGCTCCCGGTGCCGCGCCGTGGATCGCTGGTCCGGGGCCGGCGTGGCTGGGGCGGAGCTGCCCGGGGGAGGGTCGGGACGCGGCCCCGAGCCGCTGTTTCCGTGGGCTCCGGTGCCCGCGGTGGCACCTGCGGGAGCTGTCGGTGTCCGAAGGAGCTGGCGCTCTCCCCTCCTCTCTGCTGCGAGCCGGCCTTGGGTTTAGCTTTGTAGTTTGTTCCAGTGCGCGGAGGCTGTCGAAGGCGTTTAAATGGTTTGTGAGCGCGAATGGGGAGGTTAATGCTCTCTGCTGTTACGCTTGCTTTTTCTGCAAAATGTGTCAAGACCTGGGGATGAGGCACAGACAGATCCTCTGACTACTCGTAACGCTCACCCAGATACTCACAGTTTACACTTATTCTGCTAGCTGGTCCCAATTAAAGGGGCAGTTTATATTCACGTGAAGAACACTCTAAACCCAAAGCTTGTGTTCTGCAGCTTTTTCCTTGCCTATTTTAAAATTTCTATCACAAAAGTAGTATTTTGTTATGAGTTTATTTTCATGTTGGCCTTTATCTAGGAACTGCTCTCTGAAACATATATATGTTTATACAGCACATCCGTAAGTGGACAGTTGCTGTTGGGATATTGGGGCTGCCAGAATGTTACCCAACTGGACACAGGATTTGGGGTGCGCACTAAGACTGGCCAAAATGTTCCTCAGCCTTTCTGAGCCTATAAACAGGAGAGCAAATAACCAAGTGGATGCAGTATGCTTAGTTGACTCCAGCCCCAGGTGGTGTCCAAGGGCAGCAGGAGGGATGATATCTTGCAGGTGCTGTGTAGCTGTGATGAGAGGGAAGTGGGTGGTTCTATATTGAACTGTATTATCTTGAAACCTTGTGGCTTTATGTCTAATTCCTACAGGAAGCTGGAGCATCTGAAAGCTTTTCTGGCTTATAGGAAATCCCAGTAGGATTGTCAGAGCATCCAGGAATACCCAGAGCACAGAAATGACGTGAATCACATCTAGGGCTCTGTATTACCAGAAAAGGGAATTCACTGTTGTTAGAATTTCCTTCTTTGTGCAATTGCTAGCAGTTAGACAATGTTGCAAAAGACTTCTCTCTAAGATAGTTACTTTGCAGGAACAGCACTACTAATTGGAATTCAAGGACTCCAGCAACATTTTATGTTAGTTCTTTGTTGCTTCCAAGCAATATATGATACTTATGTCCTTTGTAATTTGCAAAATGGCTGTGGATAGTATTGCACAGTAATTAGCTATTGGGAATCTTTGTCCTGAATGTCTTTTCTGTCATTAATATTTGACAGTTTGCAGGTGTTCCTGCAGCTAGAGTTTGAACGCAAGGGAAAGCAGCTTTCTGCCTCTTTTTTTTTTGCTGTTAATAATTAAATGCTGCCAAGTAAATGTTTCTAACAGGTTATCTGTGGACCTGTCCATATTTAAGCACCTCTGCTCTTCCCAGCTCTCTCCTGTTATTGTGATCTTTGTTTTCTCCCCTTGGTTGTCTTTGCTGCTTCATTCTGTTAATTTGAAACCTTGAAAGACCGTCCTTCCCCTGATCAGCCCTGTCATTTGGACTGTAAAGAAAACTGAAAAAAAACTATTCCTGAGCTAAGATTACCCTGTCCATAAATTTAAGGCAAGCAAGCAAAGCAAACCAGTCCACACTGCACGTGTCTCTCGCCATCTCCAACACCAAGGTTATTGCAATCTGGTAATACTACCCTGGCATTTGTTTAGATCATAAGTGCCTTTGCTTCAGTGCCGAAGCCAGACAGAGTTAGTGACAAGCAAATTATTGGCACCAGACCATAATTTAGTCCTTGCTATTCTTCTAGCTCTTTAGAATACACCCTGCCCTGCCTGCTAGGTTGGAGAGGTCATTAAAACTGCTTGTGTTAGGCTGTATGGATGCACGTTTAGAAGCAGATAGATGTTTGTTAACACTCAAAATAGATAAACTGTGTTAATGGTCTGAAAGAAAAATTGCTATTTATATTCCATCTATACATAGCCTTGAATTGTGACTGAGAACTAAAGAAATAAAATTTCTTTCAAATGTCTGCTCATTTGGGGATGCCTTTATTGTAGGGTTTAACTGCAATATTTTGACACGTTTGCATGGGGTGTGTTGAGGGAGTGCAGTGGAGTTAGGCTAAGTAATGCTAGTCTTTAGCCATTTACTCCTTTTGTACTTGACCAGACAGTCACGCGACCTTTCTGATATAAAAATAGACAGACCTAATTGCACTCTATTAATGATTGACTTGCTTGGAGTCCATGTGTATTGGTGGGAGTATGTGCTGGAGATGTCCAGCTGTAGAATCAACTGTTTTAAATTCTCTAAGATTAATATATGAAAGTGCTTGTATCTGTGGTGTTCACACTCTTAGGCTTTACCATATCTCAATTGTTCTCCTCTTGCTTAAAGTTAGAGGCCACTTACCTGAGCTTTCAGACATGTTGCAAAAGAGCATGTGTTGCTGTCTCAGGAAAGAGACTCAGAAGAAATCTCATAGACTGCCAATGTCTGTATTAATGAGCATGCTTAATTGTGCTTGGGGTGTACGCAGCTACATTATGTTAGCAAACAGGTGTAACTTTGATGTAGCTACACCAATGCTGGATTATTTTGTTAACGTTTTTCAGGGGAAAACAACTTAAGGGAGAAGTAACTTGTACACAAAGTTGTTGTAATGACTGTTGCAGGAGACTAGAACTGGGTTATTTCAAAATCTGCTAGGCTGACTATCGTTCATTTTGAAAAGAAAAATAATGTTCATCAGATTAGTTCAAACTTTTCTGCCTAATAGGACAAGGGCCTGGTGTATCAACCCTCAGCAAGTCAGCTGATCTAAACCCATACTCCATTGTATATCTTCAGAATATAGTTATTTTTGTTTCAGAACTGGGGATCTAAGTACTGTAAGCTGCAGAGCTGGTATTCTAAAATCCCCTACCTGTGCAGCAAATACCTCAATTAGTCCTAGGAAGAGAGATGCTCTCCAGAGATTGCCTGTTTAATGCAGAATTTTGTACTTCCTGTAGAGGAAGCGAGGGTGGGGGGCACACAGCAGTCAGCTACAATAAGAATATTAGCTAAAACTATTTATGACAAAGGTGCAACAAGTAGTAATCCTGCTTGTGGTTTTGGAGACTGAAATGAGTTGTTTATGCTGTAAGCACTTTAATGTGGTTAATTAGCTGCTCTTCTCTATTGTGAGGATATTTGTCACCTTGTTCTCTGTGCAGCAGTTGCAAGTATGAAGGTTGGAAGCCATGCAGAAGTGCAGGCAGATATCTTTTTTTTTTCTTCTTCTTTAAAAAGGTATGGTGGAGGTCAGTGGCACACCTGATGCATGTGGATGATGCCCAATGCATTGTTTAAAAAACAGTCTAATTTTTAAATTTTTTTCCCCCCACGAACAGGCCCAGCAGAAGGAACTAAATTATAAGATCATCTATACAAGGATGAGTTCTAAGGTAAGGATTAATACAAGCACTTCAGTCTGGAGGGTGGAGGAGTGCTGGGGTTCTTTGCTTGGGGTTTTTTTCTCAATATCTTCACGATATACAGAAAATGTTTGCTTTATAATCTGGTTCCATGTGGAGACAAGATTCCTGCTCCTGCTTTACATTTCAATATACCTGTAAGCCCTCTCCTCCAAGTTGAGAGACTTGGAATCCATTGGCCAGTGCAGTGACACTTGACAGAGGAGTAGGCATGTCAGGTTCGCTGAGGCCCTTTAGGTTTACTCAGAACAAGCACATGGGTAAAGAATACCATCAACACCAAGGCCTCTTATATATCCTGTACTCTGGCCCCTTAACTATCTTAACAACCTTCTAACAGGGCTAGTCTTCCCGAAGTTCTTACCCTCTAGTAAGACTAGAGATTAGCAATATATACTAATAGTAAGATTATAAACTCAGCAGCCAGTCTGTTGTTATAAATGCCCTTTGATTTTTTTAAAATCATAATCAATGCAGGACTAGTTTGGGATTCTACGTTGATTAGTTTTTCATTATGAAATCCTCTTTCTGTACCTTTGCTGCTGCAGAGGAGGTGTTTGTTGCTACTCTTTGACTTTTAATAGAGCATAACTTTGGAAAGACTACAGAAATACATATCAAAATGAAGCAATGTATTTTTCAAGTTCCCTAAGATGCAGCTGTTGGCATTCTGCCTGAGATTAAGTCCTCCTTTAATTGTAAACTGTGTTTGTAACTGGCTTGATGTTGGTGTCTAAACTCTCTCTCTCTTATGTAGGATAATCTACCCTTTGTTTCAGGAAAGGGGTAATGCATTATCAGGGATACCAGATTATTGAAGTTTTTCTTCTGAGCCATCTTGGGGGAAAGGGAGAACACCTGCAGGGTTTTTCAGAGCTGGAAGAAAATAATATTCTGTATAAAATGACGGTTAACTTTGTAATTTTTATATGCTCTTCTTACTGTAAATTGGCTTTTGTTTTCTGAGAGAAAACTTCTACAGCCTTAGCACTTAATGCAGAGAATGATGAAATAGTGTGAGATTATAAGATTTTCCTACCCTGTTTTTAGCTGCCGGCTAAAATTATGGGAGCACAAAACTTACCCTAGAAAAAACAAGATCTAGTGATAACTGCTGGTGTGAATAAAGTGTACCTCCCCATTTGCTTACTACAGAGGCAAGGAGCACATGCAGTAATTTCCATAGGCTTACTAAGAGATTAAGGACTCGTGCTCAACTAGACCTGGGTTACTTGTTCATCTGCCCATTTTCTAATTTAGGTATCCCTTCAGCTCTCCAGCACTGCCAGATTAAGGCTTTGTATATTCATATATTGCACTGGGAGGTCTTAAATGAATATAAACATATCCTATAATTTAATTTAACAGAAGAATTAAATTGGCATAAGTATCCACTGATACTTATACTGTTTTGATTAAGTTGTCTTTTTGTTTTGTTTTAAAGATGATGTGGGGAATTGGGGCGTTGGCCTGTTTCCTTAACAGACTTTAAATGGCATAGTTCATATTTTGAACCTTTTGCAAGAGAGAATGTACAGTGTTCATCCATGTGGACATATTTTTCAATAAATGTGAATATTGCGAAGAAACGGAATTTGAGCATTAGTTTTTAAAAATGGGATATATATTTGTTTATATATTGTATATGTACAATGCAATATATGTTTTGTGTGTATATGTATGTATATTTGACTGGAAAGTATATTTGTATTAACAAGATACAGGCTGAGACTGTGATGAGCTAGTTCTGCTTGTACATCACTTGAACAGCAAAGGCTTCCCTGTAGCCTGCAGACAAGGCTCCTGATTCTACCCACCCCAGCCTAGCTAACATATTGTTAAATCCGACATGGAAAAGGCTACTATTTTATGGAACAGAAGGATAAAAAAAAAAAAAAGCAGTTACAGTGTGGTATAGATCATGACTTGGAGAATGTTGAGGTTGTCTGTAGGAAAGTGTATGGGGCTTTGTAAAAAGCTGTGTTCATAAAGCAGCTTGCATTCTCTTTCTCAGTGCAATACTAACCGTGGCAGTCTGAGGCCAGGGGGTTCCTGTTAGCTGGGAGGCTTGTTATGTTGTAGTCAAGCTGCATCAGTTTGGGGACCTGCACCCACTGTAGTTTGGGGTGCTTGTGTCATCCCAGGACAGGGGATGGGAAGGAGGAGGTGCTGCTTTCTATTGAAGTGCTTGCAGATATAAGGCATGTACATTTTCCTGAATATAAGCTACTGTCTTTTATCTGGCCAGCAGGGAAGAGCTCATTGTGTGTCTGAACTTTTGACTGTAATAAAGTACATGATAGATTAATCACAGATAATTGAAAGACCCTATTTAAGAAGACAATAGTACTTTCCTAAGAATGAAAGCATGGGATTCTAGGACAAACCTTTTGTGACTGTGCTTTGTATGCAGCAGTGACATCCCAAGAGAAATCATCCAGATGCCTGAAATCATTTGGCCTGTACTGTACTCTTATATCAGGTCTTTATCAGTTACTCAGGTAAGTGAGAGGTTTTTAGACTTTGTCCCAAAAGAATATAAAAAACAGCAGGGAGCAGCTAACTAATCCCCTGTTGTTATTGGTAAACTAGTGTTAGAGCATTATCCAGAATTGTATTCCTGGAGCCCAGCTTGTGCTGTACGCAGTGCCCAGGGCAAATCAAAAAGAGATCGAACTGCATTTAACCTCATTAAAGCAATCTATCGAACTCTGTGTACTCTACCGAAAAGGATCATCACTCTAGAATGCATCAGCGTGGTCCAAATTGCTCTCCGACACAAGATAAGCAAGTTGTGTTCAGCTTGTTATAGTGCTAAATAGAGTCCTTAATATTGGCTCTGATGCATAAATTTTCCTCAATGATGTGTGGCATAGGAAGTAACTGAAGCTGTAAACATGACAAAACATGCCTATGATCAGGAGGTGTTTGGGGGAAGGGGGAACAGCACTGTGGTGTCCAGTCTTGCTTCCAGATCCGTGTAGCAGAGATGTCAAGGTATGCTGCTGTAAGTCTGGGCTTGGGGAAAACTGCAGGATGTGTACTCAGGGAGGACGGAGTAACTGTCTGCTAGTTGTCTTTTATTCTGCAGTATTACTGTCTTGCTGTGTTGCTTTGTTCTTCTGTCAGATTCTTTGGTGTATGAAGCAAACATCTCAGATTTGATTGAATATTCCTCAAGGATGGGAAATAATCTACTTTGAGTTTTGGGTTTAATTTTCTCTTACTGGGATGAGGACTAATAGCTAGCAGTCTTGAGGAAGCAGTTCTTATTATCTGTTCATGTGTGTTCTGCACAGATTAGTTTAACAAGGTTATGAAAGAGAGTAGACTTGAGTCTTTTCCCTGGTTACAACACTACTCAACAGTATAAACAGCAGACAAAATGCTGCAGGTCTGGGAGTTTAGCATTGGTCTTGATTTGTAGGGCAGCAAAAGAAAATATTTGCTTTCTGTTAGCACATTATAAAAATGCATGCCAAAATTCTGGTTGTTGGTATCTGTCTGTATCTGTACAGTACATAGCAAATAGCTGAATCAGAGGTGGTATAACTGTCCATGGTTAAGATGAAAAATGTTATTTTCAGAGTTTGGGGTTCTTGTTGTAGAGCAGCTACACTAGATTTGAGTCTTAATAAGCTATTAATCTGTAGTCAAACTTGCAGAACACAAAGTTGCAAGAATACCTAAATGGAATAGGGGACAAGGTTTTCCTGATTAATTATAATTTGGTTTTTTTAGGAAACTTTGTGTTTATTAAAAGCAATATCAGATCACATAATCTCAGGTTTTAACTGAAGTTAGAATTTATTTTTAAGAAGTTTAGAATGTAAATATTTCACTACTGTGGAGTACTGCATGTAGTCTGGCTTTGAAAGAAAAACTTGTCCTCTGGGTTATTTGTACTTCAGATACTTCAGTTTTCCAATTCCTGCATTTTGGAAAGTAAAAACAGTTATTAAAGTTGTCCCTAGCCCTGTTATCTTTAGTAAAATTGTAGCTTGTATTCCCTATAATGAAGGTAAGTCATAATTCAAATCTTCTCTTTTCCTGCCGATGTATTTTTAGACACTTTCATAGAATTTTTCTTCAGGCGGTATCGGAATTTGACTGTCACGCTTGGCTTCACTGCTGTATATTTTCTACAAATTCAGTGCAGTTTTCAGCTGTCTTCTGAAAGTAGCCCAAATAACAATGAGAACTAAGGGAATGGAATGGAAAATGTGGCTAGACTAGCAAGCTAAATATTTCCTAAAAATTAAGTCACTGACTTGAAATCATGCCAGTTCCAGTTACCATGGTCATTGCTTGATTTTTTCAATTGTAATGCTTACTTGCTTGCTTCATAATTTAAACTTAACCTTGAAAAATCTTTTGCCTGTTCTGCAGCCATTTTTGGCATATCTTCAATATTTTTGTAGTTCTACTTCTCACTTGTGTGTTGTGTTTTGTTTATTTTATATGGCACTTAACTGAAGAGCTCCATTGTAGACTAATAGATCTAACAATCTCAAAATTGCGTGGCAGTTACTAAGAAAAAAGCTTTTTTTTCCTGGTTTTGTTCTTCTGTGTTAATTCCTACTGTTTTTTATAAAAGTCAGTCTGACTAGAAAGGATAATGACCACTTCCCCTTAAATAAGGTATACATAACTTTCAAGCTGTATTGTTGTTATGAGTAATATAATTTTTTTGCTAATTTTTACAGTCCCCTTATAATTCTGTTCTAACAGGTACCTGTCAGCATTTCAGTTCTGTGCAGTTCAGGTGCTGATCCATCCTGTTGTCCCAATGTCCAGTTAGAGGATACTTACCACAACATGATGCTAACTTCTCTGAAGATACTCTAGCAAGAGTAATTCTCTTGTGGTAGGAGAGGTGGGTAGGAGACAGCCACAACCAGCTAGCCCTTTGCTACTGAATGTCAGATAGCTTTTTGTCTCCTCTTCCCACCAGTTCAAAGTTAAACATTGCTCTTTACGTGGTTGCCAGAAGAGAGAGAATTTGCCCAGAGAGGGGGAGGGATGGAAGAAGTCTCAGGAGTGGGAGGAGGACGACATGAAGGCTGGCTGGAATTTTCTTGGGCTCTTCTCCTTTGGCAAGTAAATACTCCCCATTTGAGGCCTGCTGGCTTACAGTAGCTGTTGGCACAGTGTCAGGAGCTATGCACCATTACACTGAAGCACACTAATTCTGTTAGTTTTGCAAGCACAGTTAAGAGCTGGTCATGCTCTGGCAATCTTGACAATGCCCATTTGCTTTGCTGTCATTTTTTCTTGCAGCATCTAGAGCTTTGAAAAGCATAAGCAGCCAGACCTACTTGCAGACCCAGCAGATTTATCCCAGCCAAAGTATGTATAAGACTGTGAGCTCAAATCAAAAGTTCTGGCAGTCTGACTTCCATCCTCTAGCCACGGACTTCAGTGAGCTTGCTGAGGAGCACATACTCATCAAATTCATTAGTTTCTGGAACGGGCAGTAACTTCTGGAGGGAAACATGACTGACGCAACTTCTAAATATGCCTGTGTCTCTGAATGACAGAAAATAAGACAGGAAAGGGTAAGGAGGAGGGAGAAGAAAGTTTACAGGAAAAAGGACAGCCAAGATGTAACTCTGAGTATCTTGGAACTTGTCTTGTATGATGGACATTTTACTTAACCCTCCCTAATAAAAATATAAGCAGCTCCCAGGGGTGATGGCAGAAGGGGGAAGCTGTTGCATAGTGGAGATTCCAGCAAGCACAGGATAGTAATAGTTTCTATACTGAATTGACCATGAACAGAATGGTTCATCCATGTTTTGGTCACTTCTAAATAGGGTTAAATTTCTCTTCTCCATGAGGATCTTATTCTAGGATTTGAATTAAAGATAATGAGTTTCCCTGTGATTCCCAGGTGGAGAATGACAGAAAAATGTGAATTTCCACAGAGCTGACACTGACTCTGGTGGACTGGTATCCAACCGTTACTGTCTTTGCATATCCTGAAGAGACACTCAGCTCACACTGAGAGGTGTCATTTCTGAACATCATAAGATATCTCACTTTCAGAACTGGAGTTGGGACAATGTGTTGCTTCCTTTAATTACAGTCTGAGAATTAGCTTCAGATGTGGAAGAATACAACAAAAAGAAATGGTGAGCGTTTCTGTATTGCTCTTATGTTGTACAAAGATGACTCAAAAAGAATCTTCTTTTCATTTAAAAAGAAAACAACTGAAGTAAATATTTGGTAGAGGAGAACAATCCAAAAGCTTTCTCTGAAGGGCTTCTGTGTGTTGGTGCCAACCTTTTAAAAGAGGAGTTAAAATTTTGGAGTTCCAGCATGTGATTCCAAAATACCCATATTAGTATTTAGTCAGAATCTAAAACTGTCTGAATTAAATGTATGGCTGTCCAAGCTAATGCTAATTGTATGTTTACAAACTTCTGTCTACTTGGGGTAAAATGTTTTACTTTCCTATAGTGAAGTAGGGAGGATGTCTGTCTTGATGGTGTATCTACGTTTATGAGTTTCAAATAATTTTAATGTACCTGTTGTACAAAAGACCATGCTGATAAATGTCAAGTTCCATGCATTCTCCAGTCTGTTGACGCAGGAATGACCAAGGGTTCCTTGGAAGCATTTCAATAACTGTTATTGTTGATTTAACCTTCCTACATAATGTCTTAATCGTACAAAACAGTTTTATAGGCCTGTTGCATTTTATAGGGATTATCTGCCTTTGCAGAGTGTGCAGCATCAACAGCCATGTGCTTCCTAGCTTTAATCTGGCAGCGAGGACACGCACTGGGCAAACCTGTTGTCTGCTGTTATTAGTGCATTTTATTGTATCTCCCCTTCTAGTTTTGTACTGACATGATTAAAGCTGATTCAGGTATGGCCATTAGTGGTTGCAGTCATGATGTCTGCTGGGACACAGGTGTACTTTAAAGGTGGAGTCAATTGGTAGATCATGTAAACATGTGGTTTGAGGAACTAGAGGCCAGAACCTGGTCTTTCAGCTCCTGGTGCTATTGCAGTGGTGTGCGTTTCTAAAATCTTCTAATGTTGGTAATAGCAGGCCCTCTAGAGGGTGATTTGATCATAGAAGTGTGTGCAAGGTCAGGACCAGAAAAGCCCAGTGCAGTACTTGAGAGAATTAAGAAGCTGGTTTAAGCTGATGTGAGCCTGTACTGCAGTCAGAAAGGGTGGTTCTGTCCTGCACTCCTCTTTGTTGTGGCACTAATCTAGCTGACTGTACAGCTGAGCATCTTATCCAGTGGAAAAGAAAAATCGTACCAGACTAACAAGCTAATCTCAGTGACTGTGTGGCCACACAAGTGCTAGTACCAGTACCAAGAAATGACTAAGAACACATGGCTGTGGCTAGCAGGAGGTCAGTATCTCTTGTCACTGGCCACACAGTCTTAGAACAGTGTAAGCAGCTTGTGAGACTGCATCCTTGTAGTACAAATAACAGTTACTTCCCCAGAGAATTAGGAAGAGAGATTGCAAATTGAACAGGCTTTACAATGGATATTTTTTAAGTGGGAGGCTTCTGTTCTCTGAGTGAGAAGTTAACATAAAGGTCCGTGCCTCAGCTTGGACCTTTAGTTACGGAGATTAACTTCCTGTGGAGATGTCCTCAGAATCAACCTGTTGGCTGGCCATTGATAAATTACTTCAGTATGAGTCACTGACAGACTAGAAGTAAAGTTTGGCTTAAAAGTAAGAAGGCATGTATCTTTCTTTGCTTTAGAAAACAGTTTTGGCATTGCAGGAACAAATTGAATGTACATGTGTGTTCCTAAAGAAAATGGGAGATTACCTGTTACTCAAGCCTCTACTTTTTTACTTTTCCTTTTGCAGAAAAAGCTGCAAGTCATTTAATGACCAAATAAGGTCACCATTCTCATTGATTTATCTGATATGCTTCTCCTGGAGCCATGGATGAATACAACCGCTTTGTGGATTGGGACAAAATGGATGTTACTGTCCAGAGCCAGGATGCGAAGGAGCTAACATGCACAGAGTTCCAGGACCTCAAGCAGCTGGCCCGGCAGGGCTACTGGTCCAAGAACCACTCTCTGAGAGCCAAAGCGTACCACAAACTGATTAGCAATATCCCATGCCGCACAGTGACCCCAGATGCAAATGTGTACCGGGACATTGTTGTGAAGATTGTTGGAAAACGTAACAGTAGCTCCCTTCCGCTACCAGAGTTTGTGGATAACAGCCTGGTCCCCACGTACTGCTTGAATGCAGAAGGCATCGGGGCAGTCAGGAAGATTATATTGTGCATTGCGAATCAGTTCCCAGACATATCGTTTTGCCCAGCGCTGCCTTCTGTGATAGCTTTGCTCCTCCACTACAGCAAAGATGAGGCAGAGTGCTTTGAACAGGTTTGTCGCATCCTCGCTTGCAATGACCCATCTAAGCGGCTCATTGATCAGACATTCTTAGCTTTTGAGTCCTCCTGCATGACCTTTGGTGACCTGGTTAACAAGTACTGTCAGGCAGCACATAAGCTGATGGTGGCAGTGTCCGAGGATGTGTTGGAGGTATACTCCGACTGGCAACGGTGGCTCTTTGGAGAACTGCCTATGGTGTACATTGCTCGGGTCTTTGATGTGTTTCTGGTGGAGGGCTACAAAGTTCTCTATCGTGTTGCACTGGCTCTTCTGAAATTTTTTCACAAGGTCAGAGCTGGGCAGCCCATGGAGTCTGACAGCATACAGCAGGACATTCGAGCTTTTGTGAGAGACATTGCCAAGTCAGTGTCTCCAGAGAGGCTTTTGGAAAAAGCTTTTGCTATCCGCCTTTTCTCACGGAAGGAGATCCAGCTTCTGCAGATGGCCAATGAGAAGGCTTTGCAGCAGAAGGGCATCACGGTCAAACAGAAAAGGTAGGGCTCTTGCTACAGGTAGCCTGAGTGATCGATCCTGTGAATTTTCCCAGCGTGATAAGCAGTCAGTCTTGGGTGACTGGTGGGGAAGCTTTACTGGTACGTGCTGGTATCTCTGCTGATTTTATTTTTCTCTGCAGAAAAAGTCAGCAGCCCCAAAATTAAGCATTGCTGGGATTGTAATGAAAAGCGTAACTGAAATGTTACGATACAAGAGAAACAAAGCAGTTTCTCATAGCTTACTCGGTGATTAATTTAAAATTACTTTTTACAGGTACATACTAATTGCAAATATTGTATCTCAAAATTGTCTTTCACAAGCTGTTTTTAAACTGAAAGGTTTAAAGCTGGAAAAAACACTAATAAATTACTTGGAAGAAAATTATCCAAATGTGAAAATTAATTCTTAAATATGAGATTATTTGTATAAAATGTCAATTTCCTGCTGCCTAGTACAGTGAATTCAGCAGTTTCTTTAGTGTAAGTAGGCAAACACTGTCCCAGCTGGGAATGTTTTGCTTAACTAGGGCATTATATTAACAGAACAAGGAATAAATAAGTCTTATTTACAGGTTACTTTTAAAATTAGTTTGACTGTAAGCCTCCTGAAAGTCAAGAGTATAGTAATCATAGGTAGGAGTTGACATATTTTGTGACAGGTTCATGTGCTATTAGAAATGATTTCAAAAGAACTGTGGAAGAGAAGAGTGAGGATACTGATCCAAAAGATGATTGCATAATCACAATTTCTTTTCAGAAATGAGGGGAGGTAAAACCAGCTGTGAAACTAGTAAATGAAATCCTGGCCCAATGTGATAGTAAAAGCCATGGCAATAAAAAGCTTAGCTGAAGGACCGCTACATGTGTATAGAAAGGCAGCAATATATTAATCTGAACACAATTAGCATCTTGCCAAGTGCAAATGTGTGTGCAGATAAATACTGGCGTTGTAGCTGTGTTCTGTTTCTCCTAAGGCCTTCTGTGGCTGCAGAAAACTTCTCCCAACTCTTTTTGAAATCTAAGTTTAAGTGTTGAACAGTTTTGTCAACTGTCCTGACCTCTGAAAGGAGGATGACTTCTAGAAGTCTACTGGTAAGTGTGATATGTAGAACTTGGTATTCTAGAGGGACAGTCTTCCATTTTCTCTAAATCTTCAAAAATCCGAAGGTACCAGCCACTGATGTATTAGGGTCTTCCAGCCAATTGTGTTGCTGAGTTAGTTGCAAACAGATACCATTCCATGGTATTGAAATATATACTTAGCAGATTTCAGCCTATAAAATAATGTAAATGTTAGCTGAACTTCTTTCATGTGCCTAAGTACATGTAAAGTTCCCTCCAGTCTTTTCCAATGGTTTATTTTTAGACTCACAGTTTGGTTTACAATTAGCTTGTGCTTTGTTTTGCTCGTGTCTTGGAAGAGGCAGCTCTGTCAGTCTCAAATATTTCAAGGCCTTTAGCCACTGGAGTGTCATGTTGGGTAGAGTTCAGACCATTGTATTTGGGACTTGCAACCAGAAGTATTAACTCTTCTGATCTGTACCTTTTCTTCCTGTACTGAAGTTCAGGAAAGTTGTAATATCCTTTCTGAGTATATTCTTCAGCAACAGAATGAGAGCTTTAAATAAAATAAAAATAAATTTAAAAAACCCCACCCAAACAAAAAAAAAATCCCCAAGCAACCATAAAAAAAAATCCAGAAGCTGCCATTGTGTTAAATGTTGTAGAGGTATTCTTGCTCAGAACAACAGTGATGTCTTCAAAGCAAAATACAGTAAATTCATACCCAAATAATGCCAGTAGTTACTGCTTTACCAGGCAGAGTTCCTAGTGAAAAACTTTTATCCTCTCTTGGCTACTTTTATAAACATAGTGAAACTTTTCAGCATCCCCTGGCATGGTACTGCTGTGAATTTGGTTCAGTTTGGGTCCCAGTATGGGCAGATGTGGGTGCTGGAGAAGTGAGCTTTTCTCTAGTGCTTGATAGGATGTGAGTTGTGTTGTCCAGATGTGTTTGGCCTGTGCAAGGAACTGATGAATTATTTCCAATCAGATAACTACAAGCAGGTAGCAAAAAAGGGAAAAAAAATGGAAATGGAAAATATTTTAACCTGTCTTTTTGTTTGTTTGTTTTTCTCGTGCTTGGTGATTCATGTCAAACCTTACTTTGTTTCTCTCCAGGCTCCTTTCATTCACTTTGTTGCAAATGTAGGAAATCACTGATCTTTTCTATCTTTTTTTGTCTTTCTCCTTATACGTTCTTCTTCTGTCAATTCCATACCCACTGCACCCCTCCTGTTTGCAGTGTTGCATCTCCCAAAAGGTAGGTTAAAACACTTGAATCTTTGCACTTTGCTTGTTTCTTCTGTCTTTGGCCGGTTATTTTTTCCGAGGCTGTCATTATTGCTAATGCTGGGGCAGGAGAAGCAGGGCAGCAATTATAGCATCTGATGGCTGTGTAACATCTCCTGAATACTCTTGCAAAGTTAGTTCAAAGCACCTGCAGAGTTGTAAGATAAGGGATCATGGGCCCAGCTACTCAACATAGCAGTTCCATACAGCACTACGAGCCTGTTCTCCAGAATGGAGAAGAGTAATGTTAATGGTGGGGTGTAAGTCCTTTCTACACTGGAAGAAAAAGTGTCACTTGTTACTTGAGAATTTTTTAAAATGTCTTCAGAACTGTTAGGTATTGTCCCACATCCAAACCTGGTACATGCTGTTGCAGATGTGAGACATACTCAATGTTTTTTCTTCTTTGCAAGCTTTCTGCAGTTAATTGGAAAGATGTTGGACTGAACTCAACTTGGCACACTCCTAAAAGTGACTTGTCTCTATTCATACTAGATTATATTTATTTTTAAGTAGGTAGGGGTTTTTTTAGAGGCAAGAAGACAAGACTATTATCCTGTGTCAAGGAGGTCAGAGTTACTCAGCCATATGGCATTAATGGTTAATGAAGTCATTCATCAAGTCTTGGCCTGAAAAGCAAATCTTAAAGAACAAAACCCAGTGGATTGTGATACCTGATAAGCAGAGAACTTAAAAAGGAGAAAGACTGCCCTGTGAGTATTAAATACCACAGATGTATGGGGTTAAATTAATGCCTTTGAGAATCTTCTGGCCTTGTTGCAGGTGCCCTGAGTTAACTTTAGTGAGTGATGCACACTAACATTTGCACTAATTTATAAAATCAAAATTGGAATTAATTTCCTCATGTTTTCATGTCTGAAAGAACACCTTAAGAGACTTATCAAAGCATGTTTCATATCATATCCTGTGTGTTGAGATTTTACATTTAATAAATCAGCAGGCTGTTAATTTCAGCCAAGCAAATCTTCAATGGTATTATTTTACTGTAGTTACAATGTTCTGGAAGCAGCAGAAAGCCTTAATTTCTGCTAGGAAGCACATAGTTTGGGTTTGAGGGGGCTTGGGTAGATGCAGGGTGTCTGTTGACACTGATCTCAACACAGGATTAGACTTCAGGCTTATACACCACATATGGCTTCTATTGCCATTTATGACTGAGAAACAACATATCACTTCTACCATGCATTTATGCCCTAACTGAAATTATACTGGATTTTAAAGATAATGCAGACCCTGTAAGTTTTGACCCAAAACAAAGTAGAGCTAGAGGATGTAATTCAGTGCGTCACACCTCGGAGTGTGGTATTTGTTGTCTTGGAATACATACAGAGACAGAGCATATCCACTGTGACAGCTGCTACCGCATGTCATCAACATTGGCTTTATCGTCAGGAACTTTGAGGTCTCTGAAGCACGTTGTGTTAATGATATAGCTGTAAAAACAACAGTCCTACGAAAATAGCAAATAAGCTGCTTTGTTAAACATTTAAATTGTGCTGCTTTTCTAAAGCTAATTTCCTTTGGGATAATAACAATTGAACATGTCCTTCCAACATCAGCAATCAATAGAAAGTTGTCATGCCAGTCGTAATAAGCCAACATGAAGAATTGAGGAAAACTGCACTCATTTACTACTTTGAAAAGAAACTACCCAACTGAAGTAGATGATTTTCAGTTAGATACTTGTAATTCTAATTGCAATTTTCTGACCACCAAAAAAACCCTTGTATTTTTGTTAAGGAGCAGAGTTTGGTTTGATATAGGTGCAGGCTGTGTATTGAAACTGGTCTCAACACAGGATCAGGTTTCAGTCTTAAGCACCTGCGGCTGTGATTTATGACTAGGAAATAGCAGGTCATTTTATTTCAAATCCTTCAGTCAAGCTACAGCCTAGGTTTTACTAACTGAATGGTGACATTAAATATAAAATGATTCACTATGATATTCAAGGGGCAGAAATGGCATGCCTGGAATAGTTTTAAATGGCCAATACAATGGTAAATGCTGTCTAGTAAATCAGAAAGATCTGTTTATATTCTACCTATGTGGAAAAGTTGTAGGAAGACACAGGGGACTCAGTGATGTGTTACTATGAATTCTGCTGAACACAGGCTTCAAGTGGGGTCTGGGTAGGAAAGTCCTTAAATCAGCAGTTCATAGTAGCCAGGAGAAGGAACAGAGGCAAAAGAAAAGGTACACTGAGGTTGACAGCCTTTTAGGAACAAGTACTTAAGTTTAGTTGCCCAAACAGATCACTTAAGTGTGAAAAATGTACAGACCAAGCATACAAATAATTGAGGCTTGCTTGTTTGAGGTTTAGTAAGTTTGAAACTGTTTTGATATTTGCTACTAATTCTTAGCCTATTTATCATCATTACTTTTCCTCCAGAAATTGACTCTAATAAACTAGTTGACTGCCCTGAATATTTTTAATTCCTTGAATGTGAGAAAAATGTAATTTCTGATGAACTGAAACCAAGGCTTTGTTTCTCAGCTCTGTTCCGTAGTGCCACCAGTCTTTAGCTGCAGACCAGACAGGACCAGGCAGGTGAGACCTAAAGTAAGATTCTGAAGATGTGGGTTCAAGTCGTGGCTCATACTTTGCTTCAGTTGATCTCTCCTGTGCCTCAGCTTGCTGTGTTTAAAAGCACAAATAATGTCCTAGTCAGTGATACTGTAAGTTTTAAAACCCATTAATAGTTGCAGCTTGCTTAAATAGGTGTCCATATAAGTTCCTTGCTACTTAAATAACGCAGGGTAGCAATGCAAGTAGTGATTTGGTTCATTTTGCTAGAGGAAGCAGTAATTTTTTTTTATTTTTTTTTTAAGTGACCTAAGGAGTCACTTCATTAGAAATGCTGACACTAAGGCAGCTACAATAAGTTTCAGAAAGCATTTCCCAGTCTCTCCAGGCAAGCACCATTCTAAAGTGCAGTGCAAATGCTGCTGATCTCTTGGTACTACAAGCAAGAAAAATAATTTTAAAATGTATCGTTTGTATGTTTTAGGGAGTGAGCTAAACTATTCAGACACATGCAGATATGCAGTATTGAGGTCCTCTTTATGTTCCATGAAACTGAGAGGAAAGAAATGTGTAATTGACAAAAAAAAAAAAAAAAAACCCACAACCAAAAAACCAAACCACCCGAAATTGGCAAATACTTGCAACCAAACCCTTGCATGCAGAGCAAACTGCCTAAAGCTTCATTTAACTAATGGCTGCCCAATAATTTAGTATCTTGTGTAAGTTCCTGTGTCACTTCCACCATGTACTTGGCTGTCGTCCTTGCATTTTAAAAGTCTTTAATGTTGACCACAGATGCAATAACACTTGTTTAATCCCCAGGCTCTGAGTCTGCGTGCTTATTTAATCTGAGAAATGAAGGCTGGTTAAGATTATGATGATGATTATTATTACCTTCAAGTGTTTAAAAGCCATAAATCAGCTCTTATGAGTGCATCAGAC
Source organism: Haliaeetus leucocephalus (assembly GCF_000737465.1). Taxonomy (NCBI): domain Eukaryota; kingdom Metazoa; phylum Chordata; class Aves; order Accipitriformes; family Accipitridae; genus Haliaeetus; species Haliaeetus leucocephalus. Next base: position 1,051,130 of record NW_010972624.1, read on the forward strand.
CCCTCTGGGGGGCACAGGGGTTTGCTTTCCAGTGTGAGTGTCTAGCGTTCCTTCATGTTTTCAGGCTTCGTCTGTAACCATGAACCTAGGAACTTCTTTAGTTCTTAATGAAGTGGAAGTCATTGGTAATGATATGTTTCCAAGATGTGGAACTTTCCAAAAGCTTCAAATATTTGCCTTGGATTAAAATTGCTCAGCCTGGTAATACTGATTCCTCTTAAGATTTCTGAGGGTTTTAGGAATTCTCTAATTCCAGGATACAGGCAGGACCTCAGAGGGGGAAGAAGTACTACTTCTTCCTTTCAGATCCTGGCTGTTTCTTTAGGTATTCAGTTCTCTATGCTTAAATGCTAGCGCCAGTGAGACTGTCTCAAACAGCAAATATAATTTGATATATTTAAGGTCATGGTCATCCCAGCTAGCTCACTGTTATGTCCTATATATATAAAGGTGCAGGCCACAGCTGCCATACAGAGGAATTACTGCAGGTATTTCAGTAAGGCCAGATCACTACCTCTTGAGGATTATGTTAAACCACAGTAGTTTATTATCTTCACTAAGTCATGGCCTTCTAATCCCATGGGCTGGAGCTTTGAACAACAGCATATCTGCTAGGGTCTTTTAGTGTTCAGCTGTCTTTGCATGTTACTGTCCAGTAATCCAAAACTTGTTCTGTTGTTAAATTATTGTTTCTCAATGTTTTGTATTGTATTTCTCAGGCAGAATGTGCACTTAGCAGTTCATGCTGAGAACTTCAAGTCTGAAATTGTCAGCGTGAAAGAGATGCGAGATATCTGGTCATGGATCCCGGAGCGATTTGCACTTTGCCAGCCCCTCTTGCTTTTTACCACCTTGGAACATGGCTGTAGTCTGAGCAGGTAAGGAAAACCTTCCCCACTCTTCTCTACTGTAGGGCAAAAGAGAGCAATGGTGAACTGTTTGCTGGATTGATAAAAAGGCCATGCCTAGTCAGTCAGAACTTGATCTGAAGAATATTATTAGCGATGGGATGTAAAAGTGACAATCCTATTGGCTACAGCATTTGACCAGGACACTTCATATGCCAGAACATGGCAAGCCATTTTAAACTGTCCAAGATCAACTGGAAAAGTCAAACTTGCATCAGTTCACACAATATGCTGCTCTGAGACTGGTTCATTCCCCGATGGGTATAAATGTTTTAATTCAGTGGCTGCTCTGCAGGCTCTTTTGGTAGATAACCACATTCAAACTGATCCAAAGAATAAGGGAACCAGAAACTGGAGATTCCTCTACCTATGAATGTGATTGTTGTTGATTGTTATTTTTAAAGTGGGATAAGCTAGATGTGAGATCTCCTTGCGCTTGACACAGAAGACTATAATCCTAATAATGACTTCAATATCTGCAGTTGAGGTACTGAGGTGGGAAATAGTCTGCTGTCCCAGCCCCACGTGCCTATGAGGAAGAATAAAAGCAAGCAAAGAGAATGCATCATAATTATTTTCTATAAAAACTGAAAGCTCTTCAGACACAGCCATCAGTCCTCAAGACACAACTTCCTTTACGTTGTCTTAATTCAAAATGCTGTAAAATACTACTTGTGATAGGTAGTCTTCTAGTTGTTCTGCAGAGGCATAAACAACAGAGAACTGAGTAGAGAAGAACTGCTTGATAATACTTGTTTACACTCAACTCTGTTATTTACAATGGACTGTAGAAAGCATTTGCAGGAATATGCTTAGTCTACAGATGCCTTTTTTGTCATACCATCAGTTGGAGGAGGAGGTGGTGCCTGACATTAAGTTGGAAAAGAACTGCAGTTGGTGATACTTCAATACTCATTTTTGTGTACTCTGCACTTCAGGTTCTATTCTCACAGTGAGGGACACGAACCAACTCTTCTCCTCATCAAGACCACAGCAAAAGAGGTGAGTGAGATAAAAGGCAACTGATTAAATTAGGTTTTAGGCAGTTATATAATGCTGTATTGCAACACACAACTGTTTATAATAAAATGAAGAAGCAAGAGACCTGAAGTTGCTTGGAGTTTTGTTTTGTTTTTTTAACAATGCGTGCTTTAAATGGTTCCATTTGTTGATTATGGGACTATGCATTCTTGGGTAAATCTTGTAAACTAAGTCTTGGTCAGCTATTGTTTCTCTGGTAAGTAATGTGGGATGATGAACTAGAGTAATTCACTGAGGTCTTTATAGACTCTTTTAATTGCAGAATCGAGGGAGAGGCTGGGAAATTGTGTTAAGAAACTCATGATTCATAGAAGATATTTTCATTTTCTCCAGGATATGAGGAGAGAAAGTAGCAGAATTTAAATGGTATGAATAATACAGGACTACATAATATGGAAACAAAAGCTTTAGCTTCATCACATTCTTGTTTGGGGAAAGAAAAGATTAAAAAAAAAAAAAAAAGAAAGCTGTGAGAACCTGAGGAGGAGTGCACGCAGGTGCCATGTCTAATGAGTGTTGGTTCTCTGCTCTACTTGTATGACCATATTGGACAACATAATGTGAAAACAAACATTAGCTTTATCTCATGCTTGTTTAAAAAAAATACTGCATAAACCAAGAAAGCTTCCCAGAACCTCTGAAGGAGGGCACGCAGGTGCTTCCTGTAATGAGCATTGGTTTTCTGCGCCACTGTGCATGACTTCTAAATATTCTGTGTATAACGTTAAGCTATTATTGCAGCCTGTGGGTTTATATTTCTGCTTATGTTCCTGCAGAATGACTGTCCATGAAACAAGCCCATTTCTACTCTTATTTGCATCTACCTAATGCTAATGCTCCAGGCTGTTTCATAGTTCTGTGTATAGTTTCTGGCCATCCCAGGCCTGCATTGATATGCCAATGGCTTATAGAATGCCCATGGTATCTAAAGGGAAGAGGGAAAATATTTATTTATTATTTTGCTTCTTGCCATGGAGCATATCAAAAGTCCATCTTTGTAAGTGATGCTCATTTTTATAGTATGATTTGTTTCTTACCCCTCAAAAAAACCAACCAAACAAACACAAAAAAACCCAGAACCATAGCCCAAACAAAAAAGTATGGTTTTTTTTAATTTGGTGGTTGTGGGTTTTGATTTTTTGCAAAGGATTACATTCCTCCTTTATTCATATGTCTATAGTTACATTTTAGAGAGAAGAAAATTTGCCTTCTTGTTTTCTGGCTCTCATGTACTTTGGGCATATCAGATCAAATGAAGTTTTGGGCCGTCTTTTTGTTTATGCACACAATTTATCGGTATAAAAAAAATGGCTCTTCAGTAATTTTGTCCTAGGAGCTCTGCTTGTAATGCTGGTGGAGGCTAAACAGCAAATGTGCCTTAGAACAGCTCTGTTTAACCATAGTTTCTGAGGGAAAAAAAAAAAGCAGGGTTGCTTTCATCTCATTCTTAGAGCTTCATTGTTTGGTCTGTCCACTTGGCAGTGATACTTATTGCTGGTAGCGAGAAATTCTTCTAGTGCGAACAAAAGACTCCACAGAAAAGCTCAGCCCTCTAAGGCTATGTTTTTCTTTATTGTAAACTAGTGAACCCCATGCTGTTTGAATAGGCTGCATTAAGTATCTGAGCTAGTTCAGCATTGGCTTATCTAAGCTGATTTTAACTTAGAGTTTGAAATGGAGAAAGCCACCAAGGCTACTGTTTATGACCAGAAAATATTCAGGCAGAACTGCTCATACTGCAACTTGTGACAATACTGTTGCTTTGGATGCCAAAATGAGGAAGTGGAAGTCAGGCTTTACAAGTTTGGAGTGATTTGTGTTTTGGTACCTAGGGTTATGTTGGAACATTTCTCCTTTAAGGCCTCAGAGATCTGAAATAATTTATGAAACTGTTAGGATTTAAGGGTACCCACCAGTGGATTAAAGCAGTTTAAATCTATCTTTAGATGTAAGTACTTGTGCTGTCTTAATCCACTGATACAGAGATTTTGAAAATCAAACTAAAATAAAACTTTCAGTTCTGGACTCTGAAATGTTGCTATTAATTGGTTTAACACACTTTCTTCTTCAATGGAAAGCCTCCTGATGGTGTTGTTTGTGCTAGGTCTGTGGTGCTTATCTGTCAACTGACTGGAGTGAGCGCAGGCGAGGAGGCAACAAGCTGAGTTTCTTTGGAACTGGGGAATGCTTTGTATTTAGGGTGAGTAAAATTTTATTGTTGCTACCCAGTAGGGAGGCAGAACCACTGTACTGGTGTGAGTAACTCTTACTTCCCTTCTACTTGAAGAGGCTGGATTACATGCCCTCCTAGTTTATAAAGTCTACTGAACTCTTCACATGGAGGAGAAATTTTACTTCTCAGTTTTGTGGTAACCCTTTTTCTCCCTTTGCACAGAATATTTTCTTAAAAGATGTAATAAGGTAACTCAGAAAACACTGCATGATTTCTTCAATCACTGAAAAAGCAAAGGTATAAAGAAAGAAAACAGTATCTGGCCTAAAAGACTGTTTGATCTAATCTTTACGGCTAATCTGGGTGGAGTCTGAGGGGCTTGAATGTTCTTTGCTGTGTAGAGCTCTCAGTGTAGTGCATGTGCGCTAACTAAAGCTTTGCTCTTCTCTGTCCCTGTGCAGCTGCAGCCAGAAGTGGAACGCTACGAGTGGGTGATCATAAAACACCCAGAACTGGCCACAACTGGTTCAGAGCCAGAAAATCATGCCTCACCAGCTTCCAGCACCCTCTCTTCCAGCAGTGTCCCATCAGACCCCTCAGATCGCCTTTCTCCCTTCTTATCGGCTCGGCACTTCAACTTGCCTTCCAAAACAGCCTCCATGTTCATGGCTGGCAGCAGCGAATGCATCATTATAGGTAAGTCAGTGTGAGAATTTGAGCATATATCCTACCAGCTCTTCCTATCTGCCTTATCTAAGAGAGTCACCTATATCTACCATATATGTATTTCAGTATCGCTACAGTTAGAGATAAAAGTGGCCAAAACCTGATATTACTACCCAACAAAAATTTTCTGTGGAAAAACTTGCATATCAAGCATTTTAGAGTAAGATAGTAAGTCATAGCTTTAAGCACAGCCATACCTTTATATTGCCTAATTCATGATGAGAAATAGTTCTTGAAGAGGAACTTACTTTGCACTGAGGCTTTTGAAACACAGGGTAAATTATAAAACATGTTAATTGTCCTGGAACTTTATTGGATCTGTGGTGCTGCTGACTTTGGCAAAAGCCTGCTTAGGAAAGTTGTCACCCAAATGGGATTTACAAGGAACAGGTATAAAATTGTAATTGTCCTTTTTCTGAAAAGCTTTATTTGACACTTGTTAGGAGAGCAACTAGACTGGTGATTTGCTCTGTAGCATCAAGTGTTGGCTGATTTCTCACTTAGCAGCATGTGCTCTAATTGACTGTAAGTTGGGCTGCTCTAGTATCAGCAAGGCTGGTGAGAGCTTCAGTGTATGTGTAACTGAATTAGAAATCACTGTTAATGATGTACCACAGATATATCAGATATCTTTACTGTTGAGCATATATCCCACCGGCTCTTCCTATCAGCCTTAGATAAGAGAGTCATTTATATTTACCATATAGTACAGTATGGGTAGTAATAAGAGAAATGCAAGCTTGGGTAGTAGATCCATAGAAATGAATGTTGTACACCATTCCAGCTGTACACCACAATTTCCACCCTTTTGATTCTTCAGATGTTTTCAGTAGGTTTTCTTAGACGGTTGCCCTATAAGCAATAGGGCAATCGTCCTTTTTGTTTTCCTAACATATTTCTGTCTAAATTTATTTCACTTCACTGCATTCTCTGACTGTGAGCTCTGTGAATCTTGACATAGACCCACAGATAATCAAAATGCTTTTAACTCTGATATGTTTTATAATGATTTAGAATACTAAGCCAGTGCTGTTCCTTATTGATCTTGTTCTTCTCCCAGCTTTGATTTTTGTCTGCTAACAGAATTCTTTGGTTTTTCTTTACTGGAGGGAAAATACACAGTTGGTAGCTTCCAAGATCCTCCAGCACCGAAAAACAAATCTTAAATGCAGGCATTTGAGTCAGGCTTCTTGTTCTTACTGACTTGCATCACTGCTTTAAGTTTATCAGAACAGGATGATTTTTTTTTTAGTGTCACTTAAAAGCTATGCACTTGATCATACTTTTACACCTGAAGACACCAAGCAAACATCACTTAGGGCTTCCAGTTGTTTCCATAAGAAAAGCACTTAAGTCTTTTTTTTTTTTTTTTTTGGTATAGCAGTTTCCCATGCTAAGAAATGCAGAGATACCCTTACACTTGTCTTCGTCTCTTCACAGGAGGTGGCGATGGCCAGGCTCTTTACCTCGATGCAGATCTGAACCACGGAAGAACCAGCCACTGCAATACTTTCAATAATCAGCCATTGTGTTCTGAAAGCTTCCAGATCTCTGTCTTGGAGGTGTGGGGCTTCAGGGACACCATGAATGGTTGATGTGACTATCATTAATTAACTAGTTTTTCAATTGTCCTAGGATTCCCAAGGCAAACTTTAATGCAGGAGCCAAGTTAGAACATAATTTCTGCTAGGCTCAGTGTTTTTTAGTAATTACTAAGTGGTGCAATTAAATGCAGGGCTTAGTTGTTTACTCTTATTTTAAGACAGGTCAAGGTGAAGTAATATATCTGATTAACTCCTCCTTAGCTCTTTACCTCTAGAGATCTGGATTCAGGTCCTGTTGTTAGGTAAAAATAAATATGTAATGATTTCAAACCATCCTAAATGGATACAAGTCTATATCACAGGATAGGTTTGCAATTTGATTTAATTCCTCAGAGGCACAGAGCTGGCTGAGGTGTACTGTAGAGTTCTGTGCCACTGGCACCAGTATCTGGCTTAAGCCAGTAATATCAAATGTCTGCTCACAGGGAACATTGGTGACCTCAGATTTGATGTAGAACAGCAGTTCATAAAATCATTGTCCTACCATAAGTAGACGTTGTGCAGACATATCAGTACCATTTTGTAAGTTATGAGAGCCCTCAATTCACACAAGAACTATGATTGCTAATTATCCTTCTCCTTGTATCTGAACCCTTGACACATTCCAGTTGCATCTGTTTGAGGAGTTTGCCTCTGAGAAAGGCATCCATACTGGGCGACGATATCTCAAAGGCTTGATTTTGTTTACATTCCTATTCCATATCAGTATAATGACTTCAGACTGACTCATGTTTCAGGCAGCTGAAAGCTACAGTGTATATGCAATGCTCAGAAACCTCCCTTTCTTTGTCTTTCCTGGAAGCTTAAATCTGAGAATAACTGTGCTGATATCACTACATATTTGGGGAATTAGACATTGTGATACAGAAGCTTAAAGCTCTCCCCACAAGTAAATGAAGGGAGGTGGGAGGGAAATCTGTGTAATATTATTCTGGGAGTGGATGAGTTTCCCAGGAGAACTCTAGGTGACACTGTTTCTCCATATCATGAGTCTTCCCTGTGATGAGAACCTGAAAAAGGTAACACTTTTTTGCCAGTAGTGTTCTGGTAGGGTTTGGATAATGCAAAGAGGCTTTTGCTCATTCCTGAGAATTCATACAGTTCTCTGCAAGCATGCCTTGTGGCTTGTGATGTCTGGAGGCAATTGTCTAGTGTCTTTATCTAAAACTTGCGGTATCTGCTGTAGGACTTCTCCCACGTGAAGCACAAGTACATAAACATTGATGGATAGTCCAGAGCATATGACAGGATGCTCTCAAAGCTTCGGTGGGTAATTCACTAGTAAGAAGATTTACCACAACAAGTAAAATGAGGAGAAAAACGAATTGCTGTTTTTTTCAGCAGTTCAATCTAAAAATTTGCTTTAGAGTGGGGGAAATGTTATTACTACTTAAAATTTAAGTTCATTAAAAGGAAAAAAGAAAAAATTGTAGTGATTAAATCTCAGTGAAGCTGGAGATGGTCATGTTAATATTCAGAGGTCACAGGTGAGTCTTGTTGGTAATGTTGGCTTGTTTAGCTTGCCATCAATGAAAATACCATGTGTCTTGGTAAAGTGTTGCCTCTTGCAAAGTATATGAACAAACTTGGCAAAAATGTGATTTGCTTCTTAAGGTGCCATTTTGAATTTTTGTCAAAATAACTCTTTGAAATATTAGACTTCATATACAACAGTTCAAGATGTCTTTTGCACCATTTATATTTGCAATTAGATTATTTCACCCTGTGTGAGAGTCAGCACTAGGCCTCTTTCTTTCCCACTTCCCACTCAGTTCTGTCCAGCTGGCTTCTTGTAGTTTACCATAAGCTTGATTGAACTAGAAGGGAAGGTATAATTCAGTTATACTTACATATTTTGAGGAGGAAGAACTTGAGCAGTCATATCTGGCTTTTTACAAATACTGACTGATGCTGCCTTCTATTGTTTTTTTTTCAAAGTTAGCTGCATCACTTTGCACTTGCTAGTATCCCACAAGCTTCCTCAGACAAAACAAATGTATCCCATTTAGTAGGCTCTCTTAAATGTAGGTGGTATTTCAGTTTTGTCCCTATCTCCTTTCGAGCTTGTTTGAGGTGCCCTTAAAAACAAACAAACAAACAAAACAAAAACCACACACATCAACCAACCAAAAACAAAACAAAAACCACACACATCAACCAACCAAAAACACAATAACATTCAGCTTGTTAGAAATTCCCTCAAGCTATGTGTTGGCAGGATTTGTGGGACTTTATTATTACACTCAAAATTAATAGGTTTTATCTGCAAAATCTTTCCTGCAGCTGGCAGTGGTCATGTGATTTTTCCCACTCCCTATCCCTGCTGGATGCAGCTATGTCAGCGAAACCCGAGTACTATACCATGTCTTAAGTCATATCTAAGAGACGCTGTTTCTTTCCCTGCCCTGTTCTTAGTGCACAGAGATTTGGGTGTTTGAAATCAGAAATAACTCATAGTTGCTCAGAAATTCATCACAGGATATTAGTGTGAGAAGCCAAGGAGCAGTACTGAAAATCAGTGAGGTTTTGGCATCTGAGTCTTGAGCATCTTTCAAAAATCAATTGCAGGCCTCAGCTTCCCTTGTGCCAGATGAGTACAACTTCTAACCCCCCCAGCAGCGAAGGTCCACAAAAGACCCCTTTTTGGTAGCTTATCTAGATGGCCAACGAGTCACTCACATGGGACTGAAGGTAAATCTTCATTCTTGAAGTAAGACATTACACTGGGTGGCTGACAGTGTCTTAACAGCTGCTCTGTGGCTATGCATTAGTAGCTGGTGTGGGTGTGCTTGGAGCACACATTTGAGCGATGACCTGTATGAGTTTGCAAATCACAGCAGTAGGGAAAAGGGTTGACAGGTGATCCTCCTTCTGCTGACTGTTTGTATTTGTATCAATCTCAAGGCACATGTCACAGGGATGGTTTTAGGTTGATACAGGACTACCCTGCTGCAGACATCCTGCAGGACTAGCATGTGTGTTTTAAATCTGAATAGCCTGAATAAGCAAGAGGCTGCAGTAATCTAGCAAGAGGAATTGTACAATGAGGCATCATCTTCATGAAATCATTTTGTTCGGTAAAAATGAATGTCCTTTTCATGTGCAAATCCCCATGTATAATTCTCCTTATGGGTGTGAGACACCTTAGAAGAACAGCATTGTGACTTGGTTTTCTTTCCAGTAGCAAAGAGGCTTTTTTTTTGTCTGTGTAGTTAATGGTTGTTGCTGACCAAGTGTATATCAAAGTTCCGGTAATTAAGCCAACAGTTTATTTTGCTTGCAAAACTCTTGAGGTGGAGACCACAGACTGGTTTTTAAAACAATTACTACAATGGGCACCTTATCAGACAGTTAAAATTATCTGAAGTACACAAGCTGTGAAGTGCTTTGGTCACATTGTTGCTCTGAACAACTGTTGATGTAGCTTGTAGTCCCTGTTAGTAGTCCTGCTGGCAGCAATGACGGCCAGAGAGTGCCAGTGTCACTTGATTAGCTGTTGGGTGTGGAGCTGAAGGCTGGACGTCAGCTACCACAGTTCTTCAGGAGCGTATTTGCTTTCCTGAGAAGCCGTTTTTGCTTTGTAATATTCTCTTGAAGGCAGAAAAGACTAGAAACTCCTGAGAGCAGAAACTTGAATTTATTGTAAGTGGGATCTAAGTTGTTTCCAGGCCACGGGAACTGTTTCCAGCTGTCAGCCAGACTGGACAGACTTCATCACTGCACCCAAACTGTCATTCCTACAGATCATGCACTTTGACATGCTCCCTTTTCTGATGAAGCATGTTAATTGGCCTCCTATTAATAGAGGCCAGTTCACAAAGGGAATGGAAGAACTCTCATTTCCTCTTGAGTTGAGGTAACTGAAGACAGATAGGAGGGGCAGGCAGTACCATTCTTTAAAGAGTTAAACTTCATGCCAATAGAGATCTGTGTTTAGCTATGGAGGGGTGGCACTTGCAGATCGATCAACTGCTATTCATGTGTGTGCATTGAAATTGTGTACTTCGTCCCTGGAAATCCATCCTCATTTTTGATGGGGCATAAGCTCCTCTGCCCACTGACCACACAGTTGCCACAGAGACACTGATGCCCCAGCCAGCGGGGACCAAGAGCTCCCCTGCAGCTGTGGCACTGGACACTGGAATTGCTCGGCTCCTGCGACTGATGCCTGGAGTCCTATTGTTGGATAGATCGGAGGCTTGGGTACCTGGCTGTTAATGTTGAGATGCCTTTCTGCTAGCTTTCTGTCATGAATTTCAGACTATTCATAGTTGGGATGAGTGTGCGTATTATTTGGGGTGATGTTTTTCTTCAGATGAGTGGTGGTGTGTGCTGCTGAATTGGTTTTCTACCCTACCATTGGAATCACTGCCCTACATTGATGGTATTTTTGTCGCTGTGCAGAATCTTGGATTATATTAAAAGGTGTTTGACTGTGGAGGCTACTGACTTTGTCCTTCATTCGGTTATTTTCCTTACTGTAGGCCTCATAGCAAATAGCATGCTGAAACTGAGAAATAAACCTTGGAGCATGTGTTCTTTCACATGAACTCTTCACTACAGTGAATCAATTACACAGTTCCTGACTGATTTAGGAGATCTCACAAGGCTTCCACCAAGATCAGGTGCCAAACTGACTGTAAAAAAAAAAAAAAAAAACTTAGACTGGCAAATTCTGAAATGAGCCTTGTTCCTTTTGGCAGGGCCAGAGAGCATGTTTTTGCCCCAGCCAGTGTTTAAAATGAAGCTTAGAGGTGTCTGCTGGCCACCAATACTTGTGAGGTGTAGATCAGACCAACGCTGCTGTTGCATCGTCTGCATGTAAACGTTGTCATTGACTCAGCTATAGTCCCGCAGCTGCTGTAAGTCAACGCTGCTCTCGCTAGAGGCTGTGCCTTCCTTCTGCCAGCACAAAAGTGACTGTTGGCCTCAGGCAGGCAGCTCAGGCAGGGAACTGCTTGTTTAAAACTAGTATTTTTGTTCCTCTTGATGGCTTGGTTTTAACCTGGATCTCATCTCTGCCTGTGTCCCTGATAACAGCGTGGATGTGTTTTGCCATGGTTGAAAGGAGTGTTTTCTGGTTAGCAGCACTGGTTTAAACAAATATTCCTGTTACTTAAGCCTAGTCTTTGCCAATGCCTAAAACGTAAATGTAAGACTTGTGGGAACTAGAGGAACTTACTGGTATAGTTGGAGGATATCAAGATCCTCTGTGCAAAATGCCTTTGGAAACTCCCCGTAGGTAATGACCAATGAAGTAAAAAAAAGCTGTTTGAGTTTCCAGTGAAATTCCACTAAATTCTTGGGGTTTGAGTGAAACTCCTGGCAGGCAGGAGGGAAAAAAAAAAAAAAAGCATCTCATACACAACACGGGGGCCTCCTGTGCTGCTGTACACGGGTGTTTCCAAGAGCAAAGCTGTGGTCTGTGTGGAAGAGAAAGATTGCTGAGCTTGCAGAAACAGTTCACAGATTATTTTCATGCCAGCTCTCTGCACAGCCATGATGAGGGTTTGCTGCAAAGAAAGGCTGTGGCCACCAGAGGTTCCCCTTCGCCTGGTCGTCAGCTTCTTTCTCTCCATTACAAATAAATCCATTCTTGCAAGGCAAAAGTCCCAGAATTTAGTAAACATTATCAGGCTGAGTACTTTTTTTTAAAAGAGATGGGAGTAGGGAAAAGGGGTGTGAATAGGCTTTCTCCACCTGATTTCCAAAAGTGAGCTTAGCATTAAATACCATAAATCACAGTTTTATGACTCCCTTAAAGACTTATTAACAAAGCTGCTCAGTAGCAGGAAAATGTAACTGAGGGACCTTGAGGAGCTCAGCAATGTGGGCTGCTGGTTTTGAACCTTACAGCTACTTTAAACTACATGACTGAGGACCTGAAAAGAAAATGGTATGCTTGATTGCATCAAGTAGTGGGAGCTCTTTATCATGCCTGGAGAGCTTGATGATGAGAAAGTTATGGGTGATGTCTCATGGGGCTGGTAGTTCATAAAGAAGCTGGAGGAGCCTTAACTCCTGGAAAAGGAAGGCTGTCCTCTCTTGCACTGGTGCTGTGGTATGAGAAGAGTGTGATGCTTGTGAGTTGTGCCTTTTTTTCTGGATTTTTCTATGCAAAGTCTTCTGTAAATGTGAGATGGATACCTGTTTCCTTGGGAGGTGTTTTGTAACCAGCTGATGGCACAAGACTGCTTCTGGCAGTAAACTTAAAGGTTTTCCTGCCTTTTAAAGCACCCCGTTGGGTGTTTCCAGACCCGCCTTGCTATCATTCTTCCCAAGCACTGCTTTGGGTTGCAGAGCCTCTGCATGAGCATCTGGGAGGGCTGTGGCTCAACTCCTTGGCCATGCTCTGGCATTGTAGGCTGCTTCTGACTCTGTTTTCAAATCACGCAAAGGGCTGCTCAGTGGAACTGGATCCAGACTTTAGCTGGGCTATATTTGAAAGTGGTCAGCTCCTGTTTTGCTAACTTGGTGGTGGGTTCTCTTACGCAAATGTAGATAAGGCACTAGGACTGTCTACTCTGTTCCTGAACCTGGCTGCACACCTCCTAGTTGCTGACACAGCTTCAGATCATTGCTTGCTTCGTGAGTCACCTCCCTTTTTGTGGTTGAACTGTCCTCCAAAGTTAAGGGCTGTGCCCTTCATCTGCCATTGGCTGCCAGGGTTTCTGACTGGACTTGTCTACCTGATCTCTCGGAGCCGCAAGGTGAAAGAGGCAGCTTTGGAAACCCGGAGGGAAGAGTGCAAGTCAAGTGAGCGAGTAATCGGTGCCTCATCCTCCCAGCCTGCATGATGCTGGATCCTCCATGCCATAAACAACTGGGAGTCCATGTTTTTGATGTGTGAGCATTGCAGACGGAGCAGTGCCAGCATTGGCTCCACCAGCTCAGCAGGGCCAGCGGGCTGCAACCACTGGTTTCCCGCTCGTGGTGGCTGGACTGCAGCCTATTTCTCTTCCTCAAATGTCCCTCCTTGTGCTGGGAAGTCCTGCTTCCTTAAAGCCCTCTGGGTTACTGTGAAGACCCTCTTTTGCCCACTCACACTGTGAAGCTCTCTGCTCTGCTGCAGGGGTTGCCTCAGGCAGCCAGTCCCTTTCAAGAACCTTTGCACGGGGGCTTCTGCATCGTTTACCTTCTGCAGGGGTCTGAGTATGCCGTGCTTTGGTAGACTCATCTTGTTGAGGCTCTGAATTCAAGCCCAACAAAGACCACAACTAGAACGAGGTTCATTGCTTGCTATGAATCCTGCAGAGCAACAATTTGTCCAGTTTTGTTCAAGGGAATTTTAGGGCTGAAAATTGTTACTGTTTGCTGAGCTGGGTAGAGGCATACATCCAGGCTGGTATTTTGTCCCATGACCTCCTGCATGCTGAATCATACGTGCTCGATGGAGATGGCAGTGAGAGGGCAGGTTCTGCCTGCTCAAGCAGCACAAAGCTGGCAGCTGCGGGGGTCTTGCTGAACTGCAGTGCCCTGCAGCCAGAGTCATGGCAGCCAGCTGGCAGGATAGGTACATCTGCATCAGTCCTTTCTATCATCTCAGCACCCACAGAAGCTTTGTCACATGCCAGCTGTGTCTCCACAAGCAATGCAGCATGCCGCAGCCACCCGCCCCCCTCACTTGGAGGACATATGTAGAGAGAACCCTTGGGGATGGTGAAACAGGGGAGTCCAGGCTTCCTCACTGCCTCCACAGCCAGAGTGCTGCAGGACCTTCCTCATGGCCACACTCGTGCAAATTTAATGGGGGAAAGAGGCAGCACAGTGTCAGAGATGTTGAGTTTCTCCAGGTTTGGCTGCCTGTTTCACAGAACCAAGAAGAGAGCCTCTAATGCTGCCTCCCAGGGGAAGGGCTGCAGTGTGGGTGTAGCCCTTGCTGGATAACAGAGAGTCCCCCCAGTTACCCACCCTTGAGATAAAGCCAGAGGAAAACTGATCTCAGCAGTTCCAGAGCTCACAGAAGTGCTTGTTGATATTCGCTTCCTCTAAGGAGCTGCCGAATTTTTACCGGTTGTCATAATGTATATTCATAAGTCCATTATGCTTTCTCTTACGCTACAGGAACGTCAGCCACAGCTCCTACGTAGCCGTGTGATCTTGCACTCTTTTGGGGATGATAAAGGCAAAGCATTTCTCGCTCACAGCTTCACTTGCAGCCACGCTGTGGGTTGTGCACTTGGGTTTGTTCCCCACTTGTGAACTGTTGACTCTAGAGGGAGCAGTTTAGCTTCAAGGACTGCAAGGCTCTAATCAGCTGTAACTCCCGGCATTTCTGCGGGTGTGGGTCTTCTTGGGACAGCTTCCTTCCCTAATGAGCAATATCATAATCACGTACAGATTTTTGAAATTGCAGAAGTGGAAACCACAGGGGGAATAACTGACTGGCAGAGGAAATTTGATTAACGTGTTCAACAGCCTTGAGGGGGGAGGCAGGGGCAAGTGTAGAGGTTTCCAAGGAGGAGTCAAAGCTCTTCTCTCCACAGGATGGCTGCCTACCTTGTGCTCAACCCTCTGACAGTTTTGGAGCTGCCTCTAGCTCAGACTGGCATCTCGGAGAGAATTTCTAGCCTATATTTGGGAGGGGAGATGTGCTGCTCCTTTGGCTGGTGGGAGCAGATGTTCACTCGAGCCTGTTACCTGGGTCAGAGCAACCTCCAGCTCGTGCCTGCCCTGACTCCCAGGCTGCCCTGAAGAGCTGTTTGCAAAGAAGAGGGTCCATGGCTTCCAAAAGAAAAGGGAGGGACAGGCTCTTGGGCCATAAACCAGCATAAACAAGCTCCAAGCAGAAGCCTTTGGCCTGAATTGTGTCTCATGACCTCTGCCGTGATCCATCTCTCGCATAGCCAGAGCCTGCTTGCAGGGGCTGGATCTGTGTTTCCTTGTACACACGACAAGGGTATGCTCTTGTGACCATTAGTACAAACTAGTTCCTGCCCTGCCTTTACACTCTTTTTTTTTTTGAGGCAAAGGATGTTTTTAAGGGCTTAATGTTTAATCTGTACCCTACTAACCAGAAGAACTTGCAGAGGTTAAACGAGACTGGGAGATGGCTGCACAAGGTCGTCTTCCTTTCCAGGGTCCATGTGCCTCCAGCCTGGGAGGTTTTCACAAGCGCAGGGATGTGAAAGCCAGCGGCTTCCTGGGGCTGGTGAAAGGCACATGTGAGCAACCACCTCCAGGGCAAAGGAGTTGTGCTGCAAGCACAGGAAAGAGGGAGAATTAAAAAGTTTTGAACTTCTGGGCAGTGCTCTTGCCAAATCACACCGCTCTTGGCAAAGCAGGAGCAGACGTGTTCAGCAGCAAGCCCTCCATGGCCCGGGGCACTGTCGCAGCAACACCTTTGGCCCGGTAGTGCCAGGGCTGCAGGATGAACTCTGTCCCTTCTGCCACAGGGTGTGGGCTCTTAGACCACCTCACGGTGGGACTGCACTGTCTCCTTTCTCCCGGGACTGCGTGACTGGGGACTGTCCAGCAAGTCCCACTTGAAACCCAGAGCCAGCTGGTGTCCTCTGAGCGACGGCTCTGCCTTGGCCTTAAACAACCCCCAGTGTTTCCTCTGAAGGACCTTATTCTCAAACAAATCTTCCCTGCTGCTGGTTGCTCACAGTCACTGAAACAACCATGGAAGAGATCTGTCCTGAAAGCCACTGGGGTCCAAAAATCTCTCTGTCCCAATGACAAATGATTCCTGCTGCCTTTCCCGTGGTGGGGCATGCAGCTGGATTTAGACCATGCAGTCCCCAGGGGCTCCCCAGTGAGGTCCAGAGCATCGGACTGCCACCCCTCATCCAGCCGCCCAGGCAGGGAGCTCCTCGCCCACATCTCCTGGTGAGTGAACAGCAAAGAGCCGAGTGCCGCAGGCTCTGCCGGGGCTGCTCCAGCACACAGCAGCTTTTCTGCAAGCATGGAAACAGGGAGGGTTGGGCCACAAGGATGAGAAGGGCCCCGGGAAAAAGCAATAGCTTGGCTGAGCGTGGTGCCTGTGCATCAGCAGATATTACTAATACATATGTAGCCATACAGGGATTCTTAAATGACGAGCTATTCCTGAGCTCAGGCTGCCCCGTGTGATCCTGACTGTGTCAGCTGATGGGGAAAAAAAATCTCTTTATGGAAGAAACAGCATGTTTCTTAGGGAGGCCCAGGACCCTGCATGTCCCCCCTCTCCTCTGGGCTCAGCCAGCTCAGAGCCAGCTGTGCACAAGGGATGGGGTGAGAACAGAGTCCTGGAGGGAGGATGGAGGAGGGACCAAACTGAGCTTTGGCTCACGATGTTTGACTCGCCGGAGATTTACCACCCTGACCTTAGTTAAGGGGCTGGAATCTAATCACAGACCCCCGTGTTGCAGGGAGATGTCCTCCCTTTCCTGGCACACGCCAGGGGTATCCAGCCACTTTCCGCCTCTGGGAACAGGAGGGTGGTTGGGAGAGCAAGCCCTGTGTGGGGCCAGGCTGCGGGGACACCACGGGGACTGCGCTCATCCCTGGCTGTCCCCAGTTCCCATGTTTCCCTCTATCTCAAAAGACAAAGGAGTCACAAAGCTGGATTTATGCCCACTGTAAAACCCCTTGGTTTTATAAAACCCTCAAAGCAGTGCTGGAAATCACAATGCTTCGTTACCTGTGTTGTCATGTGGGCTTCGTGCTGCAGCTGTCCTTATTTCTGGCTTTCTGAACCATGCCAGTACATTTCAAAACCTGACAGTAAATAAAATACATAAAATCAGTTTCTTTTAATCTGTTCCACATATACTGCCCTTTAATTTCTGCACAGTATTTACAGGATATGGTAGAAAGAGGAACTGATTGTTTTCATGTGTCCCCCACATATTTCCACTGAGTATTCTCTACCTCTTCCCCTTTTCTGAGCCTATATCCCTATGTGATTTTTTGTCATCTGCAAACGCTCTTGTCCTTTTCATTCACATCTACTGAACTTTGCTGTCTCGGCTATGTCTTCTTCAAAACTTGGTGATTAATGTAGTCATGCCTCTCTGCCCCCAGCAAAGAGCCCAAATTCAAGATCTTCCTGCAGCCCTGCAGTAAGTGATGCCTGCTGAGCCCATGCTGGATGGCCAGCCTAAAAAAAAACACTAAAAAGCAGAGGACTGGGCTTTGGAAACCCTGAGGTCATGATCCAGATCTGCTGCTTTGGTGGCATTGAGGTGAGCAGGTCCATGGTACACAGTAATTTCTCCTACCAAATATCATCTTTCTTGGGTATTTCACCCTTGAGGGCAGCGCATCTCCTGCCAACAGCAGTGGGCATGGCTGGACCCTGCCTTTGGCCGAGGCTTGTGGTGCATTTGCGATATAAATATAAAGGGAGAGTAGGAACCTGCAGGTAACCAACCTGCTCCCTGCTCTGCTGAAAAATCACACTGGACCCTTTGGAGATCTCCAGATTTTCTTGTGGTCTTTCCTCTTTACTAGGATAGCAAAGCTGTCTACGACCATCTTTGACTACGCATGACGGATCTTCCTCTGGAGAAGGTGTTTGATGCCGTGCTCAGCACAGCTGAGGATAAGCATGGGCAGAGGAAACCTCAGCACCATCCCCAGACTGCCTCCAGCACCCTGGGAAAGACTGTGACAGCCCCAGGCTGCCACAGATTGTGGTCCTACCTGGACCTGCCTCCACTTTCCCCAGCTACAGCAGCCGGAGATGTTCACTGCTCATTCCCCTTCTCGAGTATGCACAGAGCTGGCCTAGCCACCCCGGTCCAGCAAATCCCAGTCTTGGGACTGGGGCTGACAGGGAAATCTTGTGTTTTTCTTCTCTCTCCTGCAAGATGGCTCTAAAATACAGTCTTCAGTGGCTGGGTGTGACCCTGCCTGCAAGCACCAGCACTTTATGGAGGTTTGAAGAAGAAGGCAATGCATGAAGCCAGGGGCAGGTGAGACCCTGAAAGCTCAGCCCAGCCCACCCCATCTCAGGACATGAATTTTGCACCGCGGGGTTTTGTGATTGTTTCCTGCAGCCCAAGAGGAACAGAAACACTTCCCTCCCACTACCGGAACCTTTCCTGCATCGTTGTGGCCTTTCTCATTCCCCACAAGGCACCCATGTTTTTGGAAAACAGGCGCTGGCCTCCGTGGCCAGCGTGCCGGCACAGCCCAGCGGGTACCGTGTGGCCGCCCACCCCGGCACGGGGCTCCAGGCAGCTCAGATAAGCAGATGTGCGCTTCATCCCCATGATTAGCTAACCGTCCTCTTGCTACTGGCACGATGTTTTGCATGGGGTGTTGTAGGAGAGGAACTGCCTGCAAGAGAGATGTGAAACCCAGGAAACAGAAAAATGACACTTAAAATAAAAGGGCCTCGTGCCTTCCCCGGCAGTGGCTCTGGAGCCAGCCGGGGCTCAGCAGGCAGCTCCCATTCCCCAGCAGACCAAGCAAGGAAATAACGGCCTGAGAGGGAAATAACAAAAGCAAAGGAAAACACGCTCCTTATCCCTTTCAGTTTGTCTTTGCTAAAACAAAGTGATAACTGAGCACTGTTTAATTTGGCTCACCCACAGTATTTTGGTTTGGGTGCTCCTAGGCAGCAAGGAGGGTTCCCAGCAAGGCTGGGAAAGCTGCCGGCAGAGCTGGCTGCTGCATCCTTTGCCCGGCAGCTGGGCAGGGAGGTGAGACTGCAGGGATGTCATGCCCCATCGTGAGTTAACAGAGGCTGTGGGGGCCGGAGGCTGGTGCAGGTGGAATCCCCGGCCAGGCAGAGTGAGATTGGGGTGCTGCCAGCACCCACACCCAGAAACACATCTGCAGGAAAACTGGTCGCCCCAACTCACGTGCAGAACAGTTGTCGGGGACAATCTAACCCTGTTTTGGCAAATTTCTTCATCCAGTCAAAAATATCCATTTCTGTATGTATTAGTCAAGCCCAGCAGAGAAGCGGGCTGGAGGCAGGGGTACGCAACGTCCCATGAGCTCTAGAGGAGAGGAGCTTTGGAGGCTCCCAGCCGGCTGCCACCGAGCTGCTGCCGGCACTGACACCAGCTCAATCTCATCTCTAGTTGTTGAAGGGTCTACAGGCATAAGAAGCCCAGAGGAGAGGCCGGCACAGCACAGTACAGCCTGGCACAACCTGGCATGGCAACCAGCTGGAGGCAGCATGCCGGAGGTGATGCTCCATCAGAGTGCAG
This sequence comes from Haliaeetus leucocephalus, assembly GCF_000737465.1. Lineage (NCBI taxonomy): Eukaryota > Metazoa > Chordata > Aves > Accipitriformes > Accipitridae > Haliaeetus > Haliaeetus leucocephalus. The sequence goes on from NW_010972624.1 coordinate 1,070,730, forward strand.
GAGCCGAGGCTGGAGGAACCAAAAGCAGAGCAGCTGTGCAGGAATACCTGGGAAGTGCCAGAGGGTTTGGATTTAATTTGCTAATTGGTAGCGGGGTACTGTGATGAGAGCTGAGCTAGGCAGGGAGGCTAAGGAGGGAAGGCTCCTGCCCTGGCACAGCTTGGAGCAGAAAGACAGCAATTTTCTCACCCGCTTCACCACATGGCAGCGGCAGCTCTGCAGAAAGGCGGTGTGTCCTGCCAGCCAGCCAAGGTTTTATTTCCCTCTCCGCCTGCCAGCTCTACAGGCCGAGGGAGAGCTGGCAGCATGGAGGAGGAGCAGGTTTGTGGAGGGGGGGCAAAGCCATGGCACTGTCCCAACCCAGTGACGAAGGACAGATTTGGGGCAGCCTGGCACATGGCTCTGAAGTAGCTCCCATCCAGCAGCAGAAAACCTCTGCCCTCGCCTTTTCTGGTAGAAACCAACCCATATTTTCTCCCCCAAACCGAGCGTGGCACCAAGCAACAACCCAAAATCAGGCTTCTCTTCCTCAGTGCCCTGTGGCTGCTCGTTCTCAGCATCTGTCAGCAGCTCCATCCCCCAAAAGAGGTGGCACCCCAGGCTTTGCCTTGCCCCACCACATCCTGCCCCCAATGTGCTCCTCACTCCCAGCACCTGCTGTCCCCTGGGCAGCTGCCTGTGGGGCAGCCGGGTCGCCAGCTCCCAGGGCTGGCAGGGAAATGTCAATGGTCAGGCAAGTCCCAGTTGCATCCCGGACTGGCTCCTGGCTCACCCACGTGGGATGGTGTCTGCCGTTGCTGCAGGGAAGATAACAAATACCGCCTGTTCCTGCAAGCATCTAGCAGGAAAATCCCACAGTTTGGAGGCCCCGGTGCTGGACCAACCTGTGCTTTGGGTTTACGCTGCTCTGGGTGTCTACGCATGGGAGCACAGCTCCACACATGGCTCCCAGCCACCAAGCATCCCTCCCACTTGCTTTGCCGGAGCTCACTTCTGCCAGGTCCAGCATCAAGGACAATCTCTATCGCTTGTGCAAAGTAACATAAACATGCGTGGTGCTTTACATTCTCAGCTGCTGGTCACTGTTGATTGAAGAGCCATCACTGCCAGCTTCCAGCCCATGGGAAAGCAGCACTCTGCATCCCCGTCTCACCAAGCATCATCTCTCCAAAAGTGTCTCTCTAGGACACATAAGCTGCTCCAGTCCCCCATGTGCAGACCAGCTTCCCAAAAACTAGGCGCAGGGCTGTGGCAGGGAGTTTTGCCATGCTGGCTCTCAGTATTTGTCTTCAAAAGCTCCGAGACACAGCACAAGTGCAGGCTTGGCACTGGGAAAACCACATTGGCTCCTTCTAGCAATGCAAACGCGGTGATCAAGGACCCAAAATCTGCTACGGCACTGCAGGCACATCCAGCGCTTTAAAGAGAGGGTTGCTGAAAGGTGTAAGGGCCAGCTAGGGGATCCCACACAGACCTCACCCAGCACCCAAGAAATTCCTGCAATTTTGGAGGATCCATTGATGGTAAAATTAGCCAGTCATGCTGCATTGGAGAGAATCACCCAACCAAGCAGCAGAAGCGGCACTGTGCGACTTCCACAAGTAACTATGGTAACCCAGAGCAAATAAATGCTATTTTCAAACCACAGGCAGAACCTCCTCGTGGGAAGCCCTGGCTGATCCCAGCTGCTGGCTGAGTGCTGGGGTCCAGGCATGGATGCCCTATGGAGGGTAGGACGGAGAAGACCAGCCAACACACAGCATGTGGTCCTGGAGAGGACCAGGAGCTTCTCCTGCTTGCCCCCTGACAGGGCATGTCAGGAAAAGGACAGTGGGAAAAAAAAAAAACAGCTTTTCTCTGCACCATCCCCAGGAGCTGAAGAAACTGTAGGAATAAGGATGATTTCCCACCTGCATTTGCCCATGAGCATGGCATGGAAAAGAGGAAGATCAGATGTTTTATATAGGGCAGGAAAATCCTGGTGAGAGAGATGAGAAGGGAATGGGATTCAATTAGGTTAGATGGATAGAATAGAATAGAATAGAATAGAGAGGGAGTTGAATTGAATTAGAGGCCCTAATTTGCTTCATCAAGAAGTCTAGCACCAGGTAGTGTCCCAGATAAGAAGGAGATAACAGCTCAGGATGGAAATCAGTTAATTAAGACCCAAGTAGAGCAAGAGAAACCTCATTTGCAAATCGCCCAGGGTCCTGACTTCCTGGGAGATGGTGTCACCCCAGGGACATGGGGTGCGGGGAGGAGCTGGGGAACGGTCCCCCTTGCGCCCCATGACTCTGGCTGTGTGATTTCAGCGAGACACTGTGGGAGACACCAAATGAGGAAATGCTCCAGCAGGGTTTGCTCCATTGCTGGCAAGCGTTTGCTGCCGAGGCTGAGGGTGATGGGTCCGCTGCCAGCCCTGCTTTTCCCGTTCCCGCTCCTGGCACCAGATCAGTTCTGCTGACCCCATCAGACCCCCTTCCCCAGCCTTGGCTGAGAGCCCACCCAGGGCTTGTTGTGTGCCAAGCTGTGGGGCCCTGAGAAGTACAGAGCATTTTTAACACATTAACACCAAATCCCCTCGGGAGGACCGGGTGGCCGGAGCATCCCCTGCCAAAGCACCCCAGTCCTGCAGCAACACACCTCCATGCCAGCACCTCTGTGCCCGGACCTGCCGGAGGGGCAGGCTGCTCCCAGCCGGCTTTCCAGACCCCTTCCAGCCCTGCTTCATGACATGGGCAAAGCTGCTGGCATCACTCTGGCATTTAGAAACAGGAGCTTGGAGCGGGTACAGATCCCCCGGTAAACGGCTGATCCAGCTTGCAAAAAAACAGCCAGGGTCAGGGCAGAGAAGCAGCCCTGGTGTCCCGGACAGCAGCACCAAGCAGCCTGCGGCCGGCTCCTGCTCGCTAAAAGCAGCCGACGAAAGCTGGAGCCCTGTGTTAAGTCGCTCTCCAGCACATTTTGTCCATGCAAAGATGGACACACGGTCCCAGGGTGGTGGGAAAGGCATCTGCCATAAGGCCACTCAGAAAGTGCCCCCCAAAAAAGGTGGTGGGACCCAGAGCCTGCACCCACCAGAAAGCCCATCTCAACCCTTTGCTCCCTTCCTCGGAATGGGAATGGACAACCTAAAATCACTGTTTGGTTGCATTTGGTGTGGTGCTGTGCAACACCACCAGACACGCACAGGGAGCAGGGTTAATCCAGCCCAAAATTAAAAGGCAAAACTGGAGAAGACAAAGTCACAGCCTCCACGGCATACAAGTGTGCGCTTTCGGTGGCAGTCTGGTAAGCGTCTGCCTGGCAGTGTGAGGAGGATGAGTGCGAGTTGCTGTGGGAACAGTGATTTGGGTTGTTCTGCCTCTGGGTTTCTGGCTCTTTGCCTTTGATATTGCGTTCGCCTCCCAGTTTTGCGTTGAATTTTGTTCCCTCCTTTCGTCATCCTTTCCCTGAGGAAAAAAGCATCCCCGCACCTCCACAAGGCAGAACCAGCACTGGCATGAGAACCTTGGGTGACCCCGCTTAGGGGTGGCGGGGGGCCAGTGGCACCCTGGGGGCGGCTGGATGGGGTGCAGCACCCATGGGGGCAGAGCAGACTCAGCTTTAAGGAGCAGGATGAGAGAGACCCCAGCCAAGCGGTGCCCATCGGTCCAGGGTCTGCACAGGCCAGGAGACCCAGCTGCAGCAGCAGAGTGTTAGTGGTGGTGGAAATACCATGCATTTAAACAGCAATAGTGTAGAAAAGATTTAATAGCATTACATTACTCTTGGGTACCCCTTCCAGCTCACCTGGCACCTGGGCACAACAGGGAGCCAGGCAAGGTTACACGTGCTGTCACCAGCATCCAAACAGTCCTTCCCTTCCTCTGGCCCACATGGGCTTTGTGCATCCTCATGTCCACCCACTCTACCCATCGCAGCCACACTTGGGGCAACTGGTGTGGCTCAGCAGGCATCCCAGGAGGACGCTCGGCACACAATCCCTCCGTTGGCTGTGGTCAGCCCAGGGTCGTGTGGGGCGAGTGGAGGAGGACCGGGCAGTCCTGGGCAGATGGAAGGAGACGGATGCTCCTGTTTCCAGCACCCATACCTTCCCCATGTGTGTACCCCAAAGAGAGGAGCGTGTTTGCACTGGGACATGCAGAAGGAACCACACCAGCCCCACCATGACCTCTCCTTGCCTCTGCCTGGCTAGCTCTAGCATCGGGGGGACAAGCGGGGCATGGAGGGGCTAAATAAATACAGGGCATGGGAGAAAATCTAAAATGAAATATTTTGGAAGAAAGCATTGTCAAAAGCATAAAAAAATTCCTTTCTATGAATCAGCAATTTCTAGTGAAAACCCAATCAATTTATTAGACCCAATTTATTAGTGCTGGAGAACTGAGACAGTGAGTGAATCCCAAATGAAGAGCATGGGAGGAGGAGGCAGGGTGGGAAGGTCAAGAGGGCTTGGCTCAAGACACTTGTGCCCCCTGGGATTTTGGCTGCGACTGCAGCACAGGGGCAAGGAGGTTCCTGGCATGCTGCAGCTCCAAAGGGTGGAAGGAGGGAAGCTTGGCCCTTGGGGGTCCTGTGAAGCCAGCGCTCAGCCTTTCTGGAGACACTGCATCCCCAAAGCGCTTCCGCCACCACAACTCGTGAGCTTGCTGCTACAAGGAGGCTCTTTGTTCGCTGGTGATGGCCATTCACTGGGTGGATGGGAGCGACGGTGCAGAGATGGTGCCCGATGATTTGTGGGAAGCCGCCAGCCGGCAAAGGGGCAGTGGGGCCAGGGCGGCTGGCTGGCACAGAGCTGGGTGCGGGGAGAGGAGAAGGCACATGGGGTAGGTAACAGGACCTGCTGCATCAGGCAGCCGGGTCTGCCCAGCGGAACCCGGGAGCCGCACAGGGAGACCTCGGTGGCAGCGGGTGCCTGGAGGCACAGGGGGAAGAGCATCCTCTTGGGGACCCTAAAATCCACCTGCTCCCTGGGTCCCCGCTCAAAATATCGATGCTGGTGTTGCCCCAGGCCACAGCTGTCCTTGGAGCTTCAAAGCCCTCACCCATCACCATGTCAGCACCCATCATGCAGCGGCTTCATGGGAAAATCCCATGGGGGCAGACAACTTCTCATCCCTGCCGGCCAGGATGTTCATGCCACCCTCTGCCCAGGCTCTGCACCCCACAGGGACCCCTTGCCACAGCCAGGTCCGACACGGTGTTTGGAGAGATGCCTGCTCTGGGCGAGGGCTGGCAGTGATGCAGCTGGACAAAGCCATGGGCACCGGGCTGCCATAGACCTCAGTGCGAGGAGCTGGATGAGGTACTGCCGGTCCCTGCTCCCCTCACCAGCCCAAACTTGGTGAACAAACTGCCAATGCCACCAGTGCCCGAGGGATGAGAAATTCACCCAACAACCAATTGCTCTGGACTTGTGGGGCAGGGATTGTCCCCACCCTAGTGAAAGGCTTCCTGATGTTAATTGGGGCTGCTGGAAACGCTCATTAGTAATAATAGCCACTGCCATAGCAATGATGACAGTAGCATGCTGACAAACTACACATCTCAGGGTGCAATGCTGCAGGAAAAGCAGCATAGTGGGGATGGAGGGGTGGTGGGAGTGATGGGAGTGGTGGTGATGCTGGTGGTAGTGATGGTGCTGGTGGTGGTGGTGGTGGTGGTGATGGTGGTGGTGGTGATGGTAGTGATCATGGTGGTAGCAGAGATGATGGGATGGTGGTGGCAGTGATGGCGGTGGCAGTGATGGGGTGGTGACTGCAGTGATGATGGTGACAGTGGTAGCAGTGGTATATTCAATATGTGGGACCCACAGCCCCTGTGCCCACCTCTGCCAGGGCTCAGGATGGGGTCCCCCTCTGGGGCTCTGACCCCTGGCAGCGCCCCACAGCCCTCCCTTTCTGCCAGCTCTGCGCTTTTCAGCCAGTCCTTGCCGCAGGCCACGTGCTGAATACCCCCATGAAGACCTGGTGCCAGAGCCTGCCGAAAGCCCATCTCCTCCACTGAGCCAACGTGTCCTGGAGCCAGTCCCCCGCCACCTCTGTCTGCTGCAGCAACGGCGCCATTTGTGTTCAACCAGCAGGCAGGGAATTTGCCAAGCAGGATTTAAATCCTGTTCTCACCTTCCCTGTGAGCTTTGACAAGGCTGAGGTGTCCGGAAAAGTGGCGACAATGGGAAAAGGCAGGTGGCCCTCAGTTAATTAAGAGGTCTGGTATTTCAGCGCATGAGAAGATCGGCAGGATTTGTGACAGGAGCGAAGGCAGGCACAGGCAACTATTAATGAATACCCCAAATCCTGAATTAATGTGGGGTTTTTTTCTAGAGTACCCTGGGTAACAGAAATGGGATCAGTCATCCTTTTAGGACAGGCTGTAGTAGTATCTCTCTGGGATGTTTCGGGATGGGGTTAGCTCGGAGGGGGGTAGCCTGCACCCTGCCTGCGGCAGGGGGTGGGCGGCAGCACCCGTGGTGGGGTGATACTGTCACCGAACCCAGCCCGCCCGTTCTCCTCCAGCGCCGGGAGAAAAGGACGGGCGGGAGGCGCCGGTCCCCACTTGGCAAGGGAGCAGGAGCCATGGCGGGGAGAGGAGCGGGCAGATGGAGAACGCCAGCGGAGTCCGTGGGGTAGAGACCCCCAGAGGGGACCCCAAGCCAGCAAGGCCCCACGGGCACAGGTATGTCCCCCGTGGGGAGTCCATGGCAGGTCAGCACAGCGCAGGGGACAGGGCCCTGCACGGGGGACGGGGTACACGGGGCACAACGCGCGGACGGGGCACAGGAGAGGTGACACACGGCACACACCGTGGGGGACGTGGCACCGGGGACACGGCACGTGGGAGGGGGGGACGCACCACGGGGGATGTGGCACCAGCGACACGGCAGATGCGCAAGGGGACCCACCGTGGAGGGCGTGTCGCGGGGGGCACGGCACGTGGGAGAGGGGACGCACCACGGGGGTCGTGGCACCGGGGACGGGGCGATGGCAGAGGGGACGCGGCACAGGGAGGATGGCACAGGAGACGCCGCCGGGAATACCGAGCGGGGGACACGTCCCGGAGCCCCCGGCCCGGGCAGCACCCGCCGCCGCCTGGGCGGGGCCGCACTCTAGACACGCCCCTTATGCTAATGAGCGCTGAATCACGCTCAGCGGGACCCGACCGCCGGGCAGGACTGAACCACCGGGGCGGAAGGGAGGGGAGGGCGAGTAGAGGGGAGCAGAGCGACGCTGCCGCCGCGGCCCAGCGACCCGGTCGCGACACGGGGCGCGGAGGAAGGAGCGGGCTCCGCTCGTTCTCGGGGGCGAGACCCGGCGTAGGAGCGGGGAATCGGGGGCGGGGGGAGGGAGAGGCGAG
>NW_010972624.1:1078299-1106524 GCF_000737465.1 Haliaeetus leucocephalus
TGCCGTGGGGAGCCCGTTCCCCGCGGGGATCGGGTGCGGGGGCCAGACCCCCGGTTAGTCACGCGTCTGGGCTGACCTGCCGGTGCGGGGGAGTGGGTTTTACCAGCCAGAAAGCCGGTGTCGCGGCAGGCCCGAGTCCCGGCTGTACTAACGTGCGCCTCGGCGTGTGCTGCGGGAAGGTCTCCTGCCTGCCGCCGCGCCGGGCTGCCCCCGGGGCTCCCTTGGGTGGTAAGTCTGCCCTGGGCTTCCATGGGAGTCAGGGCCCTCCCGGCAGGGAGGGTTGGTCTGGCTCTCCTGGGGCTGGGTGCAGCACTTCTCCTGCTGTAAATAGGACAAAGTTGCTTTTTAAAACATTCCTTGGATAATGCAAGAGCAATTTTTAGTGGGATTGAAACCTAAATATGCAAGCACTTAAGGAGTGAAGTCAGCTTTAAAGATGTTAATGACATTAAAAGGAGCTGATGGGCTCCTGACCATCCCTTTAAAATGGAAGATGCATGAACCACTGAAAAAGGGAAGCTCCTCTGTAGTGGCCATCCATCTGCATCTTAAGTCATTGAGGCTCAGTGCAGAGTGAATTGGGTCATTCTGCGGTATCATTCTCCCTATTAAAGAACGTTTATCAAGAGAATCATAAATGCTGTCTTACACTGGAAAGACCATCATATGATGCCTTGTCTGTCTCTTGGAGACTGAGTAAACCTTCTGCAGAAAATGACCGCTCTTCCTGACTGAGCATTTACTGTTTCCTGATAGGTACAGATCTGCTGTTCTGTTTGGGATGTAACATGGGGAAGGCTTCAGCTAGCTTTTTCCAGATGCAAGCATTATGGTGACTAGGAATGCAAGAACTAGGAATCAGTCTGGTTTTCTCTTCTGAAGACTGAGCCAGTGTCTCCACCTATGTGAGCATACTGACTTGTCTTCATCTGCCACCTAATTTGGCTCCCAGTTGAGGAATCAAAACACTCAAATATTGAGTTGGCTGTAACTGGGGTTGCATATAGCTGTTCATGTGCTTGGAGTCTCATATTAAAATAGTCTCTGAGATGGTAGCTAGGTCTGCAAGGCAAATTTGTGGAAGCTGCTCTTGATTGATTAGTGTGGTAGATTAAACTGTGTAAGTAGCTAAGTAGGCAGTGGATTAAAACTAGTGTTTGAGAGGAAGCTGTCTAGCCATGCAGATGTTGGCACCATTAGCTGGTTTCACACCAGCCATGCTCATGGCTTTAATCTTTGCAAAAAAAAAAAAGCCTGGCTGGCTGTGTTTAGTCTTGCTCAGTTAGTACCCAGTGGTGGGATGCAGATGTCCTGTGCTGAGGGCAATTAGTGGTCTGCCACCTCAGAGTTAAAACACTGTACTTTCACTTGACAGGTAAGGACTTTGCTGAAAACAGTATGGCTGGAATGCTGTAGGAGCCAATGTTTGGACTACTGACCCACCTGCCTCTTTGCTAGTGTAAATAATGGAGGAATAGACTAAGATGTAGTTACTTGTTGGAAAAAACAGTCAGCAGATCACTGCCTTTTGCAAAGCAGCAGTGATTTAAAGTCCTAAATACTGAACTTTCTTCCTGAGGAAGGAGTCACTGGATTCCTCTTGCAAAATTGAACTGGGAAGCAAAAGAACATGGTTGTATGGCCTTTTAGACACTGGGTATGTGATATGCAAGCTTGCTTCGGTGGAGACATCAATGAGGGATGCAAACTTGTGTCAGCGTTTTAACAGGAATTCAAAGTGTTGCTTGGTGTGTCTAAACTAGAAGTGAAGCATTTCCTAGAAGCTGTTTGATGGCATGGTACTGTGGGATTGCATATTAAAGGGGAATGTCTGAGTTGGGTAATTCAAAGTGAGTGCTTAAGCTATATTGATGAAGGCTTGGTAACTAGCATTTTGCTGCTGGTACATGACTGGTCCTTCTTGCAGAATCTGTGTCAGATGGCCCTAATACCAGCAGGTCTGAGCTGTGAAGTTAGTCTCTTGCTAGGGCCTAAGTGCATGTGATGGCTTCAGCCACTGGCACAACAGCTTGTAGATACTGCTGATGCAGAATCATTTCATAGTTGTGAACATTAGTGAACTTTGTTCAGTGAAGCAACTTGGATTTTTAAGGCAATATGGCAGACACATCCATATAGGGGAAGCTAAAACTTGCAGTGTCATGTAGCTTTCCTAATAGTGATGTGACACTACAGCATGTTCTGATGTTAATTGAACATTAGTTGTTAAAAAACCCACCTTGATTTAGAAGTAAGGAGCTAAGTCTGTCTGGACAAGCAGTGTAAAACTATCTAAAATTGTCCTAGATCAGTGTTAATTAGTGTGGTGATCATGTCTGACTCATGGTGTATCTAAAGATCAGATTCTTGTGGAGCTTGTAGTCCTGAGACCTGTTTCTAGTAAACATGTTCAAGTTCTATACTGTCCAGGCTAGTTTGATGTGAAAACAAGCGACTTTATGCAGTATGGTTTGTTTGAACATTAACTGCTGATGGTAAATAGATAGCAGAGCTTGTTCTGGTCAGCTGGTACTGATGGCTGCTAGAAAGACTAAAGCAGGCTGCTGTGACCTTGGCTATCTTTGAGCCTGCTTCTTCATTTGCTGATTACAACTTGTTCTGATAGCTAAAGTTCCTTTATTTCCTATGTGTAAAATGTAGCTGGCTCAGTGTCAGGTGCTGTTGAGTGATCAAATTATTGCAGCTTTTCCATGTGACTTTGGCATGCCAAAATGGAAAAGCATGGTATTGAGCAAAGCTGTCTGATTCTGTGCTTGCTGATGCTCCATGTAGAAAAGCATGATGCCCCAGGCGCACCCCACTGTGGCCTCCATTATATGGTAAGGAGTTTTACTTAGACCTGTGCTCTGGATGGGCATTCAGTGCCTTCAGTACTGCTTCACTATCAAGCTTCTGGAAGACTGCTAATGAAGAGAACTCTAGCCAGCAGTGTTAAGGTTAGTCCTGTATCTGTCTTCTCATTGCTGCAGAGCAAACAAAATAGTACTTCTTATTTTAAACTAGGGCTGCAGATATTGTAGCAGTTGGTTAGCTATTAAGGGACCTCCATAGTGAAATTGCTTGATGCAGCTGACAGCCCTGTGCAGTCCGATTCTAGAAGGCTTTGTGAATATAAACAGCTTGCAGCTTTGAAGTTGAATTACACCTGTGCTTCCTGAAATACTCTCTTGAGGGGTGGGGATGTGGTAGAGAGGAGAGCTGCTTGCTTCTCAGTAAGGAGCTGTAGACCCCATCCTAAGAGGAGCTTGCAGACTCATTAGCTGTAGCTTCCAGGTAAAAATGAAATGGCAGAAGAGTGCAGCTCAAGGTAGTCTTCTGTTCCAAATCATTAAAGAGTACTTCAAGGGCATCTTGGTATGAGCAGAAAAACTGAGTGGGTCAGATGTTTGAGCTACCAGACTGTCTACAGGAGAGACTAGTTTAAGCATTCATCCTTAACAGCAGGTAGATTAGTGGCCTATTAAGACATAAGTGTTGTAACAGAAGCAAGCCAGATAGGCAGTATTTCTACAGCTCAGTTAGATTAAGGGAAGACATCTCAACAAGGGTATCATTTCCACTCACTAAATTCTAGTCTTAGGATCATCTGAAAACCCAATCGAGCATCTGGATAAACTATTGGCTCTATAAAACTTGGCTCAAGCAGATAGGCTGCTGCTTATACTATGGCTTCCAGGTGTACCTGGAACTGGAACTTCTGTCTTACTCTAAAGTCACTGTAGACTACAAAGTCTGTGTGTACTTTCCCTTTGATGGGAACATTCAGAGCAGCAGTGCAGATGAATGTCCCCTGTGTCAGGACCTCTTAGTCAACTTCCTTTTTCCCTTCCTAAAACTAACCTCTTCCATCTGTCCAGGCAGCCTGGCTGATTTCAAGCAGCAGTTGCAAGCTGAAAAACTCTCCAGCCTGATCAGGTTGCTTGGTGATGCTTGAACCAATGGTTTCACAGAAGTGCATGCTTCCACCTGCTTGCTGTCCTCACCAAACAGCAAGGCATAACTTGCTGAACTTGCTTCCTTCCTTCCGACTGAATCTTGCCAGTGTGAGGCTTCAAGGCAGGCTGGTCTGGCCACTGCTGGATGCAGTCAGATGACCTTGACTTTCCTATGCTTCAGAAATGAGGCAGCTTAGCAGTGGATGCATGCTGGTGAGTGATGTAAGCTGCTGTTCGACAAACTAGATGAAAAGGGCTCCTGCTAACTGGTACAACAAGCTACTCTGCTAGTCAGTACCTGGATTACAGTGGCCTGCCCTGTCTGTGAAATGGGTCATCTTTAAGGTTGCAGGGTAGTTTGTATGATGATAAAGAAAGATAAATAACAAGTGACTGGACTTTGCTGCTTGCAGAAGAGCAAGCCTGTACTCTGTGGTGTAAAGTGTCAGCCTTACCACGCTTTTACAAAAAAATTGGCTTTGTGTGCTATGTCAGACAATCCAGAGTACCAATTGCAGCAGGCCCAGCTGTTTGACTGGTAGCTCATTTTTCCTTTGGACTGCTGCTAATGCTGCAGCTTCTTGAGGAGCTGGTAGACTTTTAAATTCTCAAATTTACTGAAGAGGAGTAAATGGCCTGCTAGCCTTGCAAGTTATTTTTGGTAATGCTGTAAGCTGGCAGTGCTAGGCTTGTTTGAAATCCTCACACCCTCTCATAACATCAGGGGAGAACAAAAAGCATGCTGTCCCTAATCCTGTAACAGGTGACTTACTAAAGATTTCCAAAGCCTACAACTTCCCGTAGGGTAATTTATCTGTTTACCCCTCCAGTTATGACTGGGGAACTGTCTATAGCCAGTCTTCAGTCAGCATGATCTGAATTTGCATAGGCTTCAGATACAGTTCCGCTAATGTGGCTGTCTCTTCTGCGGAGATGCAACTGGGCATAGCAACAGGGTTTTTCCAAGGCAGCCATGGAGTATCCATTACTGTAATCTGAGGTAGAGCTGTGTGTTAAATGTGGTGGTGTGGGAGGGACCTTAGAATACCAGTGGGAAGAAGCCTGTTTCTTTGAAAATGGCCAGGTTTCTGGCATGGCAAAGCAAGGACTGTACTTGACCTGGATATCATCTCTAACAGTTCTCCAACCATTTAAGAACAACCTGCTCAAGGATGAACAGGCATTGAGGTGAATTGATGCCTGTTGTCTGCTTCAAGGGAAGCCTACTGGCTGCAGAGGGCAGCCCATTTGATAATGGATTAATTATAGAAGACTCCAGATGTAAGTACTCATCCAGAATGCTCTTTCAGACTTGCTATGATAGTAACCCATGGTGTCTTAATTGAAAGTTGACTTGTGTTACTAGCTCACTTCCTAATGCAGGGAAATTCTGCCTATTAGTGCTCTGGAAATCTCTGATGTTGGAGTGTGAAAATGTGCTTATCCATGGTGGGACATGGGAGGAATCACTGGCTCTGAATGGACCAAATGCTTCTGGGGTGCCTGTGGCTGATTCTGAACCTCTGTGATCTTGGGCTGAGCATGTCTGAATGTACTGCAACTGCTGAAACTGCATCTATGCAAATGGTTCCCTGGTTTGAAGGCCCCTGGTAATATGGTCACTGTCCATAGGTGTATATGTCTGCAAAGCTTGGCAAAACTGATGCCAGGCTTTTGGCAATAGCCTCTTTCTATACTGAGGGAGTGTTGCATGAGGTGACTTGCAGCTAACTTAGCTGAAAGATTAATGTTCCTGGCGCATGACCTTACTGCGCACTGTAACTATAGCTACAAAAGTTTGGTCCTAATACTTAGACTAGCACTTGATCTAAACCATAGACTGCTCAAGTACTGTAGGTGGAAGTTAGAGGCAAAGCTCTGCTGAAAGTCCTGGCAGTGGCAAGACTACAGCTAGTGTTCAGTCCTTACTGAAGCTGTTGCCTATATGGCAAGTTACTTTCTAGTTCATACTTTCTTGGAGCTGCACAGCTACACTACCTCTACTTCCACTTTTGCTTAGTAGAAAGTAACAGCTGTGGCAAGGTGCCAGGCAGCATATTCACAGCCTGGTGGGAGTGTGTTTTGCCCCCAGGAAGCAGTATTAAATCAACTCTGGCTTGTGAGTTCAAGGAGTTAGTATTTGGAAGTATTTAAAAACGAAGTTAATCTTTGAAACAGGCTTACTGGGAGTAGATGGTCTTGAATGATGTGTGTAGAGCAACTTCTCTGTATTACAACACCATTGAACTTAAAAATGGCACAGTTCCTGGTTATAGACCACAGTGGCTTTCTTCTGTGGTAAAGCTAGGTAGGCAAAGTGCTGGTTCTCTGGCTGCCAGGTAAATGTTTTGATAGCTCTGTTTGTATGCTTTAAAGGTTGTGTTGCAGCTTAATTGGTCTGTATGTTAGAGGTGATGGAGCTGTATGATCTGAAGCAAGTACATGGAGTCTTGGTGTGTAACAGTGGTACAGCTCTTGTTCCATTTTCACTGTCTTCCACCTAGATCTCTTTAAACCCTATTCACTGAGAAGATTTTGGAAAACATGTCCTTCCAACTCAGGGGTATTTAAATATAGCATGTGTGCTTCAGACTCACAACTGGCAAGAGGTACAAGTCAAGATGTGTGGGAGGATTGACCTAAGTGTTAGCCCATAACTGAATAGCTGTGCCATTAGATGGCTGTGTTGTGGTGGGAAGTGGCTGTCTTACCTGGACTGTTAACATTGGGGTATTGTCAATGGTGCAAGGAGAACTCAGGCTAGTGAAGAGCAGTAAGACTAGCTGCCTTGTGAGGTATTGGAGGTGCGGTTGCAGGGGACTCCAGTGTAGGCCTGTTGATCAGGATGCTGATAAAGACTTCACTGGGAGCAGATGTGCCAAGCTCTGAAGCTGTATGTGTAGCACCTGTGACTGTCCACTGGTGGGAGTGCAACAGATCTTCAGTGCCATCTAAAAACTGCAATGTTGAAAACTAGCTGCCACAGAGTACATGTAGACTTTATTTGTTAATGTGTCCAGACCAAGTTCAAGGCATAAGCTCTTGCTTGTTGCCTAGAATTGGGATTTAACTGGAAATTGACAAACTTGTGCTGATTTGCTCCTCCCCAAAAGCTTAAGCAGGCTGGCTTTCTGTAAGTGGGATTACAAAATCAGCTTCTGTAATCCATTGCTGTTAATTGCAACACCCTTGAGTAACTTCGGACTTGGAGGAAGTAGTGACTGATCTAATTTTAAATAATTAACTTCCCTCATGAGCCTCTGTTTCTGGAGAGGTTTATAGAAGATTCTAGACAAGATAAGTGGTTTCTGCTAAATATGATAGCCAGTCTAGATAGCCTGAATCTTGGTTCCACTTATTTCCAGTTGTTAGAAGACGCTTCATCTAACAGAAAAGGTCCCTAATTCAAGTTAGTGATTTCTTTCAAGACTTCCTAGGGGCTAGACCCTCAAACAATACTATCATTGATATTGCTAGCTAAGTCTGTGTGCTAGTTTCCAGGCTCAGCTTGCATTTGTAGGTCAAACCTGTCATCTGCTCTTGGCTCAGCCTTCTTGCTAAGCTGGATTCTAGCTCTGAATTGCACTGAGCATCCCTTTACATCTGGCTCAGTGGCAGTCAAGGTTCAAGAGCTTTTTCCTAGTACAGAACCAATTTGTAGTTGATAATGAGGCTTTCTCTTCAAGTTTTTGTAACTACAACTGAACTTCCTTCTGATAGTGAGTCTTGTGTTAGTGCAGTGGTGCTATCTTTATTAATCTTAAGTTTCTTAGTGCAGAGCCAGGAGGATTACTGCTCAGTTCTTGACTGCTCAAAGATAGGCTTTATATAAATGCTGAGTGAGAAGCAGGAAAGCACATATCCGGAATCCTTTGACTACCTCCCAGCAACTCTTCTGGGCAAGGTGTACAGTCTCGTGCTTGGATCCTTGTGTAAGGCAGCTACAGATATCTGTGGAACCAGCAGCTCTCTCTCCCTTGTAGAAACCTTAGTTTTTAAGTGGGTGGAGCAAACTCAAATATTTAAGTCTCTGAACAGTACAAAGATTTGAAATCACCATGGTTTTAATGTTCTACAGTAGCCTTTCAGAGCAGGCATGAGCATTTTCATGCTAAATAGGGCTGTTACCTTTGAATATCAGCCTGATGGTGTCTAAAAAGGAGACTACCCTTCCACACACCTTGCAGTGCTGCTTCAAGGACTTAGTCCTGGATGGCTGCTGACCTGCATATCATCTCTTAGGTGATGGTGAGTGTTCAGAGTTAAGGAGACCCTAGAGTACTCCAGAGCAAGGTTGGAAGGAAAGGGGTCTTTCCAAGTAATTCAGAATCAAAGAATGAGGTATTTGTGGAAGCTTTTGTGAGACTAATACGAAGTGTTCAAGGCAGCAGTTACTTTTTGGGGTAGTGCTTTGGGACTCTTCTGGCAGCTCTCAGTTGGAAGTGATAAAACCATGTCCTGCTTTGAAAACTAAGCTTTGGATTCCTGTGTTGGTCTCTGCATGCTCAAGTGTTTAGACAGGTGATCAGCAAACCTTAGGGGTAAGGTGGTTGTGGTCCTCCATAACCTAGAAGCCATACTCTACTCTGTGGTTCCAGTGGTTGGATTAACATGTGTTGGGACCTGAATCCTTCACAGGTGGGGTTATTGACACATGAAGAGGGTGTCCTTTCTCCAAGGAACTAACTGCAGCAATAATATGTGAGTTTGTTGCTATCTCAGTATGTGTCTGATGAAGCTGAAATGGCATGTTTAACTCCAGGCCAAAGTATAGGCAGATAATAGGTTTTGTGGAAGATGAGGTGCCATGAAGGAGACTTGTTAAACATTGGGTGCATCTGAGAACTCAGCCCAAGTGGCTCAAAGTTCAGTGATTGTAAAACCTGGCTTTCAGCTGGGTTACACCCTGCTGTGGTAGAAGGATGTGCTTTGCTGTGTTCCTGGGCAGTTCAGCTGAGTAGATCCTTGCAGTGTGAGCTCTGTGAGGGCACAGACTCTGAAGTAATGAGTTAAGATTTGGACCTTGGGTTTTAGTTCCTAAATAGGGAATGAGTGTCAGCTAGGGAGTATACCCTGCTGTGAAGCTAGCTTGGAGAGGGCATGCTGTTATCAGTACTGTTTGAACAGGACCTTTTTATTGGTCCAGCTTTGGTCTAGGACTCTGAATAGGTCACTTCCTCATCCTTTTGGGGAATATCCCTGGCTGACAAACCAAGTAGTCAAGTGACCATGTTAGTTTTCAACAATTCTTCCTTGTGCTGACTCAACTGTTCTAATACAATCTCCTTCACTAGGCTGCAGTATTTGGGGATGTGTCTAATGCATTTTTTTCTCTTTCAGCCTTGGGAGCTGCATATGGAACAGCAAAGAGTGGCACGGGTATTGCAGCCATGTCTGTCATGAGGCCTGAGCTCATCATGAAGTCAATCATCCCTGTTGTCATGGCGGGTATTATAGCTATCTATGGCCTCGTAGTGGCAGTCCTTATTGCCAATGCCCTCTCACCTTCTATCACACTATTCAAGTAAGTTACTGCATCTGTCAGTTTTGTTTAAGTTTGACCTGTCACTATTTTGATGCTGCTGAGTGGGTGGGTTTTGCTCAAGACTCCAGGAAGGACTGTCAATGCTAAATGCTCCTAACCTAGGCTTAGCAGTATGGACTGGATTTCAGCTGTTCTACTTGATGTCTTAGCCTCAGTGGTAGTGCTGCCTGATTAGTTTGCTGTATTAGCTAACAGATCAGACATCCCACTAGTAGAGATAATGCAGTGGTTTATGGCTTGAAAGAAACAGTGTACAGGCAGTACTGGGATAAGAGGCTAAGCTTGTTTCATGGTGCCAGATTTTAGACCTGGAATACACAGGTCTTTCCAAGACTCTCTAATCAGACTGTCTAAATAGTTCTTCTGTTGCCTGGGAGATGCAAGTGAATAATTAATACTGCTTGCTGCTTTATGTGCTGGTAAATCAATCCTCAAGCTATACATCAGGCCTCTACATCAGCTACAGTCTGAAACTTAATCTACTTGACTTTTGAGAATAGCTGGGACTGGCTTGGAGACCTCTCAGAATAAAACAATGCTTCTGAGGTCTAAAGTAGATATCTGTGTCACTGTACAAGCTATAGCTGATGAGCAGTGTGCTTGGCCTAATAAGCCGTGATCTAAGACACACAGGTACAAATGCTCCTTTGCAGTTACCAGGTGGCCAGATTCTGATAGGCACTGCTCCTCAGGTGCCCCTGCCTGGAAAACCAGACTGTTCCTGTCTAACTCTTGCAGTGCGAGAGACCTAATAATCACCTGGATGTGCTGTAGCTGCATAATAAGTTTACTAAAGGTGGGAGACAAAAGCAGCTACTAACAGGCTACACAGCAGTGGGACAGGCATTACTGCAAGTGCTAGCCCACATGGCTGGAGTAAATACTGCTCTGGCAGCATGCTAAACCTGCAGCTGACTGAAGTGGCTACAGACAGGCTGGGTGGCCATGTGAACTTGCAGGCCTAGTAGCTTAGCTTAGTGTATGAGCCATGCCTTAGTATCAGCTAAAGATCTTGCGTAGCTGCCTGTTTTTAAGTATCAGATCTAGGAGTCTCAGGAAGCATCTGCTTTGTGAGGAATACTGTGCTTGCTTAAAGAGTATAGAAGCTCTTTCTGCAGGAAAAAGGTTCCCTTTAAATGTTTATATGTTAATTCTTACTTGCCTCAGGGAGAGGAAAAAAAGGCTAGCCTGAAGTTGAAGGGTTGGGTATCCTGTTACTTGCCACTGAAACTCTTTTCATATCTGTCCTACAGGAGCTTTCTTCAGCTGGGTGCTGGCTTGAGTGTGGGCCTCAGTGGTCTGGCTGCTGGCTTTGCCATTGGTATTGTGGGTGATGCAGGTGTACGGGGAACAGCACAGCAGCCCAGGTTATTTGTGGGCATGATCCTGATCTTGATCTTCGCTGAAGTCTTGGGTCTCTATGGCCTCATTGTTGCCCTTATCCTCTCCACAAAGTAAACACTGCGGTATGATGTAAAGAGATGTAACAAATCCACGTTTAAAAAAAAAAAGCTCCAGAACGAAAATGGTCTCTCCAATGTGTACAGTTGTCCCAATTTGGTAGTTGATCTCTTGTAAATGCGCAATGTATGTTAGTGACTTGTCTGTCCTGTGTGTACTTCAATATTAAATTGGATGGGCTGCTCCAAGCCTGCTGCATGGCTTGGGGTGGCCTGTGTGCAATTTTCCACCCATTGCTGTTAGTACTTTATGTATAAATATGAACTAGAAATGTAATTTTTTCTCTTCACTGGATGTTTATTTATAAAAGACTTGACATGTTCATACATCTATGGAGCAAGGATTTTCAATTTCCCATGCTATATATATTAATCTTATATATAGGTAGATTACACTGTGGGGTCAATTGTAAGTGCAGAGAATTCCTTGGATGTAACTTTGATTCTAAAGATTGCTGTAGTGTCCTGGTATTGGAGTATGAGAATTTTGTGTTTTATTACAGCAATTGTCCGAAACACTCCTGTGTTTCAGTAGTAACCGCGTATGCTCCGGCATCAGAGTCGTGCACCCAGTGTTGGGTTACAAACTTATACCATGTTTCCGAATAAAACTTCCTCACTACATTGCTGTAATGAGTCCTCTGCCTCTGATTTCATGCTTTTGCTTCTCTAGGAAGAGGAGGGCTTCCTTTGGGGGGAGGCAGGTTCTTGATGTGACTGAGCACCATGCAGAAGTGATGCTGTCATCACTGCTAAAACATTCCCTCTTTCTCCTGGGCAAGTAGCAATGCTGTTTCCAACTGCTGTGCATGGGTAGTACTTGTGGTGAGCAGGAATGCAAAGCTGTTGCAGTGCTATGCTCACCCTGATCAAGCAGCACATACTTGCTCTGGCACATGGTAATGACATGTAATAGGCTGTGCAGCATGGCCTGAGCAGACAGGGTCAGGGAGCAAGGGTGCAGGCTTCAGCATGTGACAAGGAATAGGAGCTGCTGAAGAGCCTTTAGGGAGCTTGTCTTTGTGATGGCTGTGCAGAAACTTGGCTGGTTGGAAAGCTGTGCTGTTAGCAGCAATTGCCTCTAAAGTACCTGAACAATAGTCTCATCAACAGAATGGGTTCATTCAAGAACTTGTATTTTTTTAACTTGTAAATCAGGAGCACTTGATCTGAAAAGCTGTGCTTTTGCAGCTAGTGACTGCTGTAGCAACCTTCTCTTGTCCTGAGGATTTGAGTGTTGCAAAGCAATTCTGAAGCTCATATGGGAAATAGATATTGGACCCTTGTGAATGTAGGGCTTGTTCCAATTGCCTTTGGGAAGTACATCACCTTAATCTTAGTTGTATAGTTTGGAGGACAGGTTGAGCTTTTTACCTTGTTCCAGATATACCTAGTACTAGTGGTGCCTTGGTGATCAAACTAAGCTGGGTGATCTGCCATAACGTCTTCTGTCGGTCTGGTTGGGAAGGGAGCTGTGGTGGTGTACCTTGTGTATACCTGTGTAGCAAACAAGTCTGGTGTAAGTACCATGAAGAGCTATGCCCAGCGCATGAGGAATCCACTAAAGCTGTGTCTGGAGCTTCTGACCTGGTTCTTCCCCAGCCCAGGCCTGGTAGCACTTTGTGCATCTTCTGGGTAGCTGGTCTCCAAACTGGGGACCATTCCAGAGACTTCAGCTATGGGCCAATCATTCTGCTAGTATGGATTTTCACAGACTTTTGTGAAGGTGTAGTTTTAACAATTGTTGATAAATATTAACAAATTAATTGGTTTATTCTCTTTGCTAAAAAGCTGATCTGTCTGCATTATTTAATAGCCTGTCAGCTGCTTGGCTTTGGGGTGGGCTCTACTGCTGGTTTTGTGTTTTGGAAGGGCTTTTCATGGCAGTCTGAGCAGTGGTGGTGCTTGGGCTGTATAGAGGCATAAGGTGATTTAAGGTAAATACTGGATGTATGCTGAAGTATTGCCTGGGGTAAGGGAAAAATTCCTGATCTGAATTGTGTTGATCATTCTTTCTTCAGCAAAAGTAGTAGGCTCTAAACTTCTGAATTGGACTTTACCCGGGGGTCATAAACATTTATGGAAACTACAGCATAATTTTCTCTCGGCACTGATTGCAGTGAGTACCTTCCCAGTACTTTCATGCAGAGTCTGATAGAGCTTGCAGCTGGGAGGGGGTGAATCACAAATTCAGGCTCTCTGGAAAGCATGCCACTTAAATCTTGCGGTTCTGGTGAGAGGAATTGTATTTTGCTTGTGTAGCAGGACAGGAGAACGTCCTGGCTGGGGCTGCAAATGTGTTTAAGATCTGGGTTTCCCTTCTTCAAGGGGAACGTGCTGGCAGCCTTTTTTGCCAATTTACAAGAATATGAGCAAATTGCATTTGAGAGCAACTAAATGCTGCTGGTAGCTCTCATCTCTTAAGATTAATAAGCAATTTAAAGGCACCGGTCTATAGGAACTCTTAAGGTCCCATTGTAGCTCGGTGACACTGTAGCTTGCAGAGGGCAGTTACTAGCCTTGGGATGGTGATGGATACTTGCGTAACTAAATGCAGGCGGAATCCTGTCAACAGCGCTTTGGTTCATGCCTTGGAACATCAAGCCTTCCTTGTTAATATATAAACCCAGGGAAGTCAGGAGAACAGAGCATAAAGCAAATGCTAGGGTTAGCATGCAGAGGTGGAGAAATGCTTTGTGCTCAGTACCTGCAAATACACTGGGAGTAAAATTAATAATCTGAGCATGTTGCCTTGCCAAGCGTTTTCTGACAGTGATGCTCTAGATCCTCATTGATGACTCCCAGGTGAAAACTTGCATTTCAAGTCCTTCACTGATGCTATTGCATCAGCAAATTTCTGAAGTGAGTCAGAGCATTAAGAAAATAATGGACCTTTTGGTCCCTTTCCTTCATTTACTGACAGCAGCGTGCTAGATCACAGTGCAGTCCCATCTGGCAGGGATTGACTTTGGTTTGGAAAAGGGGAACGGGCAGCCTCAGAGCATGAAATTACAGGACTCGGAGTGCGTGATTAAAAGAGGTGGTGTCTGCTGGCACATAAATAGTCCTCTGTAATGTGGCAGATTGCGTGCCTGTGAGTATGCACTGCAGAGTGAGTCAGCCCTGCAGAGAGAGAATGGAGCAGGGTGGCTCTGCAGCAGCAGCAGTCAGTTCAGGCTAGGTAAGGTTAAGGGATGCCTGCTGCCAGATGCTGCCTGCATAGACAATGCCTTCATAGACCTTGCTGACCTTTCTCTTTTTTAACTCTTTCGTACTGGCTTTTTTTTTTTCAAAGGCTGCAGATTTTTTCTTTTTTCCTTTTTTTTTTTTTTTTTTTTACTGCTCTGTTGGAGAAGCATTTTTAAATAGTAGGATTTTGTCTGTGATTGCTCAGGGATTGTCTTTCCTTGGGAGACCTGGTTTACAGAGAAGCATAGTAACCTGGAAAAGTAAATAAGCGTTGGGGAAATAAAAACCTCATTAAGAGAAACTGATCCCGGAAACTAAGCTGCTGTTTTCAACTACAGGGTAAGAGCAGATCTAATGAAAACAACTCTCTCAGTAAACCTTGTTGCCCTCGCAGTCTAACCGTGGGGATAGTGATTTTATGGCTTTTTGCTGTTTCTATCTGGCCTTCCTGTATAAACCATCACTATTCTCAGGTGAGAATTACCTCTGTCTCTGACACACAGGACTTGCCACCTCTGCTTTTAGCATATCTCTGCTCTACAGGTATTAAACATCTTTTTGTCTTGATGTAATTAAATTAAACCCAGAGTAAGTCATCCCAGTGCCACTTACCCTGGAGTGGGAATTTTCTGGTTTATGGTCAAAAGATTGTGTTCCGAAAAACTTCTCCATTTTTGTTCCTATTACTAATGAACGCTGTTCCTTTTCTCTGCAAGTCATGCTTCCTTTAGCTCCTGAGACAGTCACAGCTTTGCAACTTGTATCACTGAGTTTCTGTCAAGCTAGTTGCTCTATCACAGTGCCAAAGCACACAGAAAAAAATCCTCCCCCAACCTTACAGTGTGTACGACCAGAAGCACATGGGGGCCAAACTGCCAAGTGCATCCCACAAGGCATCTACAGACCACTGAGAGGTCTCACAGACCTGTGAGAGTGCAAGCCGGGTAGCAGGAGGGCAGGGTGACGTTCCTGGAGAATCAGTGGCTTGTGTTTGCCATCTTCCTTTTGCTGAGGGGATGAGATGCACTCACCACAGGCTCAAGTCTTGGCTCTTCTGGATTTACTAAGAGGATACTGGTGGCTGTTTCAGTCATGGACCCTTTTTTGGCACTTTGAACTGTCCTTGCCATTAGAGCTGTGCTTTCCTCCTTTGCCTCTGGGAGAGGGTAAAGCGGTGATCTCAAGTGTTGGAGAGTGATAACGACCACCTACACCTAATGGCTGAGGACAAATCTTAGGAAATCACATACATTACCAAAATGAGCAGTGTGTTCTCAACTCATAGATGTAAACAGCCTTCCTGGCTCTTGTGTGCGTTAGGACAATTTTGTAGACCTCTTTGTGAATGCACGTGAAAAATTAGAAGCCAAGGCTGGATCTCCACAAGCACTTAATTTGGCAGCAGTGCTAGCCCAAGCCCTCCCTCTGGACACCTAGACCTTCTTTCATATCTGCAGCACATGCTCCCTTGTTTCTCCCAAGTGCGCTGGTATAACTTTGCATGCTGCCAGGCAGTGAATCTAATTTGGGAATTGAGCCAGGTTAAAAATAACCTGAAGAAAAAAATGTTTCCTAAAGAAAATGCAAGTGAAACTACAGCTTGTGATTCCGTCAGCCTATTACTGGGGCACTAGAGAGAAAGAACATGCAATTATTAGAGAGGGAGTGTGCGATTATTGGTGATGCAAGACAGGGTTAATTTAATAGTGAGAAATAGAAGAACATCCAAAGGGATAAGACTTAAGCAGGACAGATAAGTGACATAAAGTTGGGTTGGGTGACATACCTACAGCAACAATGAGGCAAATTTCCATACCTCTCATCTCAGCACAGGCTTGTTCTGTTCTTCCCA
Organism: Haliaeetus leucocephalus; assembly: GCF_000737465.1. Taxonomy (NCBI): domain Eukaryota; kingdom Metazoa; phylum Chordata; class Aves; order Accipitriformes; family Accipitridae; genus Haliaeetus; species Haliaeetus leucocephalus. Next base: position 1,094,302 of record NW_010972624.1, read on the forward strand.
GCAGCACAGGGGGAGGTCTGGGCCATTTTCCAGCATTCTGATTCAGTGGTTCGCTTTGGGGCTTGTAGCCTAGAAAAATGTTGGATCTCTATTGCTGAAGGGTTGGTGAAGCTATGTCAATGGGGTGGACCCCGTGGCAGGATCTTTTATAGTGGATGTTACTATCTCTAAGCAGTCAGTATTTGCATTTACCTAGATGTCTCTTCCACTGCCAAGAAAAGTTACTGTCACAAGTCTGTTAGTTGGTACGTTCGTATGAAGGTGCCCTGTTTTGGCCACAGGCAGTTTGGGTCCTGTATATGCCTTTTGACATCTGAATTCAATTTAGCAGCTTGGAAGGGTACTTATTCCTCGCAGAGTCATTTGCTCAAATAAGCACGCCTGAGATCCGCTTTTAGGATTCATTTTCTAATCTTCCAGTTTTGGAGTCTCCTCGACTTCACCTGTACTGAAGCCACAAGTCATTCCCACCAATACGCTGCTGGGTGCCCCAGACGTGGATAATTTCAGCCACAATGAGGAAAACCTGCCTGAAGCCATTCTTAGCCTCAAATTCCCAAAACAGTGCTGCATGTAGTTTTCCTGGCCTCAACTAGCATTGTTCTCAGCTCACCATTTCAGGGGCCTTTACTGTCACCCTGCTGACAGTAAGAGGCAGCTTGTAGTGTGGACAAGCACTGACATCATGGAATGATAAGTACAGCATAAAACCTCATTAAAATTCAATTCCTGGCCAGATGGGGATGTTATGTTCATGCACAATTGCATTCCCCATCATTTATCTTTTCTTGGTGTGATTCATCAACAGAGCTCACATCAGCACCCTGCCTAGACACAGTCCTTGATGAGACAGTTGACTCTCTCTGCGATACTGTGGGACACCAAACGGGATAAACACGCGAGTGAGAGTGCTAGGTGGACTGCTGCAGCACACAGCAGTCCCTGTGGAGCAAAGAGGATGGAGGGGAAATTGAAGCATCTGCCAGCAGATGATCAGGAGTAAATCCTTAGACTGTCAAGGATGTGGGCTTTAATTTGAACAGTGCATAGTTCTTGCCTGTAATGTTTTGGAGATTGGACGTTGTTGCTCCTCTGGCCACAGAGACTGCAGGCATAAGGACCCCTGGAGAGAAAAGGCAGGGGCCTGGCTGTGGAGCACGGAACAAGCTTTCTGTCTTCTCTCCCAGGCTGCTGACTTGTCAGATGACCTTAGGAGCCTGCCTGCAGCAATACTGTCAGCTTAGAAAGTAAAGTTTAAAAGAAGTAATGACTTACCTGTCCAGGTTGCAGTTAACTCTTTTTCCCTGTAGCTGGGACTGAGAAAAGAACAGTGAAGGGTGAGTTCCAGAAATCTTACTTTGCCTGAGCCAATAAACAGTTCAAACTTAATTTTGTTAGTGTAATTATTATTGTGCCCCGCCAGATTTCCAAGCAGGTACACTCTTTGCAACACTTGTCTACCAGCTCTTAGAGGCAAGGATCAGCTGGTCCTCTGTGACACGTCCATCCAGCGCACCTCGGTCTGCCTGGGGTTGCCATTCAAGAAGTAAATAATGATGAGTCAGGTGAAGTAAGGCCTGCAGAGTTGCTTCCTTGCACAGTGGATGTAGCCCGCTGGCCCCTCACGGTACCGCGTGCGTGCTGTCCCGTGCACGTGCAGTGTGCCACAAAGTGAGCAGAGCGGTTCATCCAGGCAGAATCATTGCCCAAAGAGGAACAAGTCCACTGTGGCTGTTCAAGCCAAGCTTACTTACTCACAAATTCACAGACTTTAAAGTGTCACGACCTGGGCTGGACAGAACTTGCCCCACCACAGTGTTTGAGACATTAAGTTTCACACAACATTAGGAACGACTAATTCATCTTCCCTGACCTCTCAGGCGTTTCAGGTTTGTCTGATAAAAAGTAATACTCTGCAGTTAACATTTTCTTCCACAAAGGCATTCACCTGTTGGCATGTGACATGGCTGCCCAGCTAGCGGTGACAGTGCCTGTACAAGAGCTGCATCATGGCTCACTAAGGACTGCAGAATCCTTGGCTGGAAGATGCTGGGTAATAGTGAACTTGTGAAGGCAAAGGTGGCTTGAGCTTACTCTAGTCTGTCCTGGGGCTGAGTAATGGTTCTTGAGTGATGATGCTCTAGACCACCTGCACTGAGGAGCTCCAGTTTGGAGTCAGTGGACACAGTGGAAAAAGATTCTGCCCCAAACATTTCTCATCAGAGCATAAGGCAAGAGGCAGCAGGAGGTGTGTGCAGACTGGCAAGAAGAAGGTGGTTGTGACGAGCAGATGTTGACACCTGCATGGTCAGCGCAGCAGCTCTTCCCCACCCCTCTCCAGCTTTCCTGAGCTCGCTAGGTCTGGAGTTTCCCTGGGTAAGATGTGTTCCCTTAGGATATGCGTCACTCCCCACTGGTACCAGACCTTTTCAAGAGCATTTCATGAGCTCCGCATTAACACGCCGCAGCGGAACACCAGCGCATATTGCTGCCAGCCCCTTTAGAGGCTCCAATAGGGAACATTATTCATTTCTATTAATGCTTAGTGTCTATTAATGCTCTTAAACCAGATACAGAGAGTAAATCCCCTGAGACACTCCCTGAAAGGAGGGAGGGCAGCAGGCCAGGGGCTGAGCGAGACCCCAGGCCTGCAGGGCGCGGGGGGGACCTGCCACCCTCCCTGGCTTCCCGGGCAAGAGCAGGCATCTCTCTGCGGTGTCGTCCCCACAGCCACCTCCGACACCGTGCCGGCGACAATGCCAGACCACAGGCCCAGCGGCCTGCGTGGGCCGGCAGGAGACCCCCAGGCCCGAAGGGGGAGCCAGGGCCAAGGACAGCGGTGGCCGTGAGCTCCGCCACCGCCGGTTCTCCTTCGCCACCGGCTTTCAAAGCAAGGGCGTGGCCGCGGAGCCGGCCCCCTCCCCTCAGCCCGGCAGCCTCTGCGGAGCCGCCGACCTCCTCAAGATGGCGGTGCCCTTCCCATGATGGCGGCTCTTTGCGGGACGGTCACGTGCGGCGGGGCGGGTGGGGAATCCCGGCGCGTCAGCTGAGCGGGCTCACGTGACTGGGAACGAGCGGCGCTGCGGGGTAAGGCCGGCGTTCGCTTCGCTCCGCTCCGCGCCCCGCCCCCGGTCCCGCCCCCGGGCGTCCCGGTCCCCGCCGCTGCTCCGCGGAGGGCGGGGGGGGCCGCACCGGGTCCGGCCCTGAACGGGTCCCGCGGCGGGGCCTTTTCCTCATAGCGTCGGCCCGGAGCCCCGGGGAGGGGCGGCGGCCTACCCGCCGCCTGCCCCCGGGGCGGTGCTCCGGCCCCTCCGCCCCTCACCGGCTCCCCGTTCCCGCGGCAGCCGCTCGCACCGGAGCCGCGGCCTTGCCCCGCTCCGCCACCCCTGGTCCCTGCCCCGTGCCCCTGACGCCGGTCACCGGCTGGGTGCCCCGTTCCCGCCGGCTCCCGCGGCCCCACCATGCCGTCCAACAAATCCGTCTCGGACGCGCCCATCGTCCAGTTCACCAACTGCCGCATCCTGAGGAGCCACCAGCTCCAGAGGTGAGGGCTGCCGGGGGTGCCGGGGGGTGCCGGGGCTCACGGCCGGGCTGCAGAGCTGACCTGGAACCTGGAGCGACTGTCCCCAGGTCCCCCAGTGCATCAGCTGTTGGCTCTCGCCCCCTGCGCTCCCACCGTCCCCTCGTCCCTCCCTGAAGGAGACGAGGCGTGTGTGAAGTACTACAGCCCCTCTCTGCTCCCCTCGTCTTTCGTTTGCCTCCTCTGACGGGCAGCCCGTGAAAACCCCGTTCCCGTGAATTTTGTAAGGCCAGAGGCCAGGCAGAGAGGGGTCGCTGCTGGAAGAGCAGCTTTGCCCTAGTAGACATTGGAGAGCCCATGGCTGGAGGGTGCTGGTGGGGTCTGTTCTGCCCGAGGCCACCTCTATCACTGGGGCCACGGCCACGCTCCCATGTGCTCCACCGCAGATGGCACTGGAGCTTGGTGAGTGTGTAACTGTCCCTTCAGGGAGGACCTGTGGGTGCGAGACGGGAAGATCCTCAACCCGGAGAAACTCTTCTTTGATGAGAAGGGCTCTGCTGACATCCAGCTGGACTGCAAGGACAGCATCATCACCCCGGGCTTCATCGACGTCCAGATCAATGGTACGGTGAAGCCATGTGCGCTCGCAGGGGAGCGGGGAGTCCCAGGTTTGTCCATCCCAGACCTTCAAACCCTGCTGTGTGCATACTGCCCATGACCAAATGCATTTCAGCTGCTCAAGGGAGATGTGAGTCACCGAACTAACGATAAAGAACAATTTTGCCAGTGGTTGCTGCTGTCACATAACTGATCCCCTTTGGCTCGGTGGGGTTTTCAGCCCAGCTTTCCTCTTAACCTCATTTTTATCAACATTTTATCCTGCCCCTGCACAGGGATGTTCCATGATGCCGGGAGGACAGAGCAGGACTTCTCATGGGAACAAACATTACCTGCTATAGCTCTTTCCTGAGGGTCGAGAGGGGCTTGTTCTAAGGTAGCTTATGTTGGAAGTCAGATCCCCTCTTCAGTGGGGAATCCTCAGGTTTTGCCCTGCACAAAACAGAACGTTGTTGCTTGCAAAATGCTGGGATGCTGTGGGGAAAAGCACTTCAGGAGGACAGCATTGGCTGGATTTGTACTCGCAGAGCCTTGTGAATGTAGGACAGGAGCAGTGCTGGAAGAGCCCTTTGCTTCTGGTCAGTGCCATACAAATGGAAGGGCTCACTCTGATCACGCAAAATGTTTCTTTGGCATTTTCGGGTGGAAAAACGTCCACTGGGGAAGCTGCAATTTCATCTCTGCTTTGCTCATGGTGCAGGAGGCTTTGGGGTGGACTTTTCCCTGGCTACAGATGACTTCAAATCAGGGATTGACCTGGTCAGTCAGAAAATCCTGTCCCATGGAGTGACCTCCTTCTGTCCCACCCTGGTGACCTCTCCTCCATCTGTATACCACCAGGTAAGTGCCTTTCTTCCCCTCTCATCCTCCAGGTGATAAAGGGCTGAGAGGTTGGTACCAAGAGGTGAGAGGGCCAAGGCTGGGCCTACAGAGACTGGGATAGCTGCCTTGGCGGAAAAGCCATGGGCATGAGGAGCTGGACTCTACCCCTGGATTTCTTGCCCTTAACCTTTAGACCACTGAGACAGCGATGTTTCCCAGACCAGCTTTGCACAATCAGGCTTGCAGCTGACTTTTTCTTTGTGGGCTGTGTTTGGCTGATGTTACCAAGTGGTCCAGCTACAAAGCTCTCTCCGGACCCAAGGTTTGGGTTTATTTTGGCACGCTGGGGTGCCATCTGGGGTGCCATGTCTGACAAACCCCTTTCTCTAGGTTCTCCCTCAGATCAGTATAAGAAATGGTGGAGTCCACGGAGCAGGTATCCTGGGTAAGTGGTTTTGTCCCTCACTGTCCTCTCTGGTGCTACTCTAGGTAGGCAATTATCTTTTTCATTGTTAAGGAGAAGGAAGCTACTGTAGGGACAGCACAAATGGGGGCTGGAGCTCTCTTGATGGGAGGGATGCACAGGTGGGCACAGACCCGCTTTCTCCCTCAACCTGTGCTTGGCCTTTGCCATGGTTTCTGCCATCATACATGCACCGCTCCAGCCCTTTTGGGCCCCACAGGGTAACGGCAGTGGGGTGGCTTGGCTTGGCCAGTTGCCAGCACTGCATCTTCCGCTGTGCTGTGCTCAGAGTTACCAGAGCCATGTGTTTTGCTGCAGGAGAATGGCAAGAGCTTGACTGGAGCAGGGTGGGCACAGCAGGTTTTTTGGTCCTTGGCGGGGAGAGGAAGGGTCATGGCTTTGTGTTCTTATTTGGGCAGGGGCCCATCTGGAAGGACCGTTCATCAGCAAGGAGAAGAAAGGGGCGCACCCAGAGCACTGCCTCCGCACCTTCGAGGCAGGTGCTTTCCAGGACCTTCTTGCCACCTACGGGTCCCTGGACTGTGTCCGGATAGTCACCCTGGCCCCAGAGATGAAGAGGAGCAGTGAGGTGATCCAGGAACTCACCAAGCGGGGCATCTGTGTCTCACTCGGTAAGGGCTGGGGCGGAGGAGGCTTAGGGAAACTCCGTTTCCCTCTGCCACGCGGGCCAGGCAGCCCCTCTCTTGGGGCTGTAGCATCTCCAATGGTGTCTCAGTGTGACTGGATGGGGTGGGATTTTCTTTTGCCGGGCCTATATGGAGGTGACAGACCTGTCACAAATGGGGACCTCACTTGATGCTGCGAATCTGTCATCCTTTGTATGGTAAGGGCCAAACTTCATATTGATTGAAAAGCCCCTGCAGTTTAACACAAGGCAGCATCTGGTGCTGTAAATACGCAGGAAAGAATAGCGGTGTTACTTGAATAAAGATGTAACTGAAGGTTGATGACGTGGAAAGTTCAAACTCTGAAGTTCAACTGCTTTAGGCCTTGTTTGACAGGTGAAATAATTTTCCAAAGGTTACTCTTGAGTTTTGAGAACTCTGTTTCAACCAGAAGAGCTGTAGGAGACCTCCCTCCACTGCCTTGCAGGCCACTGACTTAAAACTGGCTGCATTTTTCTTGTCCTCTGTTTCACAAATTCTTCTTTGCCTCAGACCATTAAAGAAATCCTTTTTTTTTTTTTTTTGTTAAAAAAAAAGAGGCAGGGGGGAGTTACTCAGGGTGAAATTAAACCTTAAATGAGAAGGGCATTCATACAGCAGAGCATCTTTTATCTCACAGCCATGTAAAGCAAAGAACCACAGAAAAGCAAAGTTTGCCCACACAGCATTAGAGCTGCTGTGCATGTTGGGGGAAACAGAATTTTCCTTCTGGGTAGTTTTATCCCCATATTCTTTCTTGGCAAAGTCCCCACTGTCTCTACTCCCTTGACACCTCTCTATTAAGCCTTTAAATATCTGAGGAAAGCAGAAAGGCATGTATTTGGACCTCCAGCCTAGCCTGAAGGCAACTCTCTGTGAGCAAGGCAGCATTTGTGACGGTTGTGATGTGAATAGTGAACGTGTTCAGGTGAAACATGCACTGCCAGAGTCCCTCACAGTCATGACCAGACACCTCTGTGCCAAGGCTGGCATCTCAGACCTTGGCCCAGGGTGGGGCATCAGCGTAGAGTCATAGTGACAGAGCGTCTTCACTCCTGTAGGGAAATAAATGGAGGGGTGGGCAGAAAAATCATGCATTTGTCTTTGTTCCCAGGTCACTCGGTGGCTAATCTCTCCCAGGCTGAGGAGGCTGTGCAGCACGGTGCTACCTTCATCACTCACCTATTCAATGCCATGTTGCCGGTGAGTAGCCGAGGGCACTTGCTCTGCACTGGTATTGCTTTTGGTGCTTTGTCTCCTGCTCTCCACAGATGCATATTCTCCCCAGCTGGTTTCATAACAGGCCTTGCAATGAGGTTTCAGCACTGAACCTCTGGCTTCACGTTTCTCCTGCCTGATCTAAAAGAGAGTCAAGGCTGTAGCAGACTTGAAATTCAAGGAAATGCTCAGACTTGTCTGGTAAAGCACGGAGCACCCAGCTTCCAGGCACTGTTTGATAGAGATGGCAGCTGCATCCCCTGACGGGAAGGGTCTCAGTCCACAAATCCTAGTGATGATCCACAGCTTGTTCTCTCTCCCCTTGGGCAGTTCCACCACCGTGACCCTGGGATCGTGGGGCTGCTGACAAGTGACAAGATTCCTGCTGGGCGGAGGGTCTTTTACGGCATGATCTCTGACGGCATCCACACCAACCCTGCTGCCCTGCGAATCGCCCACCGAGCCCACCCCAAAGGTGAGCCATGCCAGGCCCATGCAGTGTCACCAGCCATCCCAAGCGCTGTGCCATCTCGCACAAAACACTTGTGCAAGTGTTGTGGCGTACTGCCCTCACTGTCTGAAAGAGGTCATAGCTATGTGTGCTGATCCACTAGCCCTCTTGCCTTGGTTGAATGCAGCTAGAGACACCCTGGCTCCCCTCTGGGAGGGCCACTGTGGCGCAGTGCTTGGAGCTGCAGCAAGGTCAGCTGCAAAGCTAACGCAGCCTCTTTCCTTACATTCCTCAGGCCTGGTGCTGGTGACAGATGCAATTGCTGGCATGGGGCTGGCACCAGGTCGGCACACGCTGGGTCAGCAGGTGGTGGAGATCGATGGGCTGAACACCTACATTGCAGGTAACTGTCTCTGGCTGAATTGCTGGGGACAGTGCTGCCACTCGTGCCTGTTCCTGAAGAGCTCAGCACACCTTGCAGTGCTTATCAGTGTGAGGCAGCACTTGTGCCACCCGCTTGGGTTTTGGTGCCTGATGAATCTGCAGTGACTTGGCCATGGGGAGAATGGGGCACCTCGTAAAGAGGGGAAGTGCCCCATCTTCATGGAGTGAGGAGGTATCTGTCAATTTGTAGCTGTCTGCAACACCTTTGAACACCTTGTTGCCCAGTGTCATGAATGCCAGAGGTTCCAGCGGGGCCAGAAAGGACAGAGAAATCTACAGATATTTATTGTCCCTTGTCTTTACTGTAACACTACCACTTCTTGCTAACTAATTTCCCTAAGTTGCAGGCAGCTGGAGACTGGGAAGGTATTTCAGAGAAGGATCATTCCTTTCTCTGTTCCCTTCCTCTGTCTCTGGCAGCAGGTGCCTGCGTTGTGAGCTAGTTTCACCCAGTCCAGCTGGTCTTACGGTGGAGCTGTGGGGTGACACCCAGTACCTCTCCCTGCACTGCCAGCATTCTGTCACTCGGCAGCAATGGCTTCGGGCCCTTCAACTTTCTCCTTGTGCAACCCAGGATTTCTGCCCCTTCTGGTCATGTTATGCTTTCCCACCACCCCACTTCTCCTTGCTGACTTGTGGGACTGGCTCAGTGCCATCCTGTTCCTCTCCCAGGCACAAAGACCCTGAGCGGTAGTGTGGCGACCATGGACACGTGTGTGCGACACTTCCAAGAAGCCACAGGTAAGTAAGCCTTGTCCACAAGCTGTTGCTCCCTATGTTGACACGGGAAGAGGTCTCGCTCTTGCCAGCTGTGTCCACTCCACCAGGGACCGTTCCCTCTCGCCTGAGACATGATGAGAAGCGCTGGCATCAGTGGCACTGGCCTCAGATGAGCACCTTTTTGAGGGGAGGTTTCATTTTAACCCACAGCACTAATGAGAGTTGAACTCTCCTGCTCCTTCCTCACAAAGGTGAATGATTTTCCCCTCCCCATACCCTAGATGTTCAGTTCTCCTCTTCCCACTGTCTCCCATAGGGATGTTTCCCCTCCCCATCTCCATCTGGCTGTGGTGAGAGTGTTCCAGCTCGGGTCTCTGCCAGGCTAACAGTTGCCTTAGCCAGGGGGGGTTGGGCTGCTCTGGCAACAGGACTGTTTGCTGCCCTAATGTCTCCCTTCTTCTCTGTCCAAGGGTGCTCGGTAGAGACCGCGTTGGAGGCAGCATCTCTGCATCCCGCCCAGCTCCTGGGGATTGAACACAAAAAAGGGACACTAAATTACGACTCTGATGCAGGTACTGGTATGGGGACAATGGTGTGAGGGCTCCCGGCTGCTGGAGCAAAGCATGGGCTGCTGTGAATGCATCTTCATCCCCTGCTTCAGTGGGAGCTGCAGGGAGACTTGCTCTGCCTGGGATTTGCTCTGGGCTTTTGCGCCAGTGGTTTTTCCCTTGGATGCTGGTGGTGTTTCCTGAGCCCTTTGGAGAGACCCCCACATTTCAGCCAAGCATGAAGCAGAGCTGCCATAGCAAGGATGGCACCGCACTGCCCTCCTGCTGTTTCTGGCGTGGGGGGAAGTTCTTCCGCACTGAGCCCAGCTCTTCCCAGACAGCTTCAGCTGCTCCATATCTGACAGCTGCCTTCTTTCTCTCTTGTCTGATGCAGATTTCCTGATGCTGAATGACAGTCTGTATGTGCAAGCCACATACATCGCAGGGGAGGAAGTCTGGAGACAGGATGCGTTAGGCATGTGACGCTGGGCTGTCCTGGTGCCCTCCGAGGCTCCCTGGCACTGTGGTTAGCAGCTTTGGTAACCACTCCACTTCTCTTTTTTTTTTTTTTTTTTTTTTTTAATTCCTTCCTGCAACTCCCTTAAAGGAGCCTCATACCAAAGAGCTGCGTTTTCCAGCGCAACCACTGCTTCCAGTTACAGCCATGCCTGCAACAAATTTGTTGGTGCTCAGTTGGTGGAGTGGGGAAAGCAGGCAGATCTGTGTTGGGGGGGATTGTCAGTCCCTGGAGTGACCCGAATTACAGCCGTCCTGCATGGAGTCCCCAGATAGAGGTGCTCCTGTCGCCATCTTACAGCAGTGTGAAGCTGTCCCAGCCTTTGCACTGTTCTATACAGCACACACTAACCTGCCCTGTGCCTGAGGCAGGCTCAAGCCATTTCCATCCCTCTGCCTGCCGTTTGCCTTGCTCCCAGGCAGCCGTGGCTGGTTAGACATCGGCTTCCACCAGCTCAGCTTGCAGCTCTTCATATTAAAAGGTTCCTGTTGTGTCAGCAGAAGTTGAGGATCACGTTCTGATCCCCCGGCAGTCCCACTGTTGTGTGTCCTCAGAGCAAGGCTGTCACAGCTCGCCAACTCGGTGCCATTGTGGGGCTGTGAATCCATGTGGGATGAATCCTCAGGGCAGAGATCAAACCCAGGAAAAATGAGGCATTGCTGGTCCTTTGTGCCTTTTCCCTGCATGGGCATTGAGTCCACAGCATGTAGTTTCGGTTAGAGACATGGACAGCATCCTGCCACAGAAGGCAATGTTCCTCTTAACCCTTTGTTCTGGCTAGATCGGTTCTGCAGGCTCTGTGCCCAGCCATACCTAGTAGAGCCTTTGCATCGTCTGATGGGTTTGCGCGTTCCTCAGGCCACAGACGGGAAGCTTTTGCTTTAGGGGATGCATCCAGACTGGTGGCGACAGGCTCACGAGCCCTCGGTCCAGCTCAGGGACTGAGGGAGAGAACTGCAGTGGGATTCTGGCCTTTCAAGACAGTTGCTGATAGCTCATTATTCCCATGCTCATTATTATCTAATCCAATACTTGACTGTCAGCTCTTTTCCTGACACTTGGACACTTCTATGTGAAGACTGATGCCGATTTCGAACGTACCGCAGTCAGAAAAGCCTTGCGATAAGTCTTAGACAATCTCTGATAAGCCTCAAACCAATTAGATGGTTTTTGTAGTGAGGGGAGGGCTTAGACAAGGGCTAAGTCTTAGCAAGGGTGGAGGTTGTAAGGCAAGACAAAAGTCTGGCCGGGGCAGAAGTGTGCCGATTTTTCCAGTACCTTTTTATAACCTTTAACAGCAACATTTTGGAAGTGCTTTCCTAGCACTTTAGCACCCTGCTGGAATAACTGGCAGCCTTGGAGAATTTCTAACATCAACTGCCAATGTCAGCAGAAACTATAACCTCCACGATTTGAAGCATTTGAAAGAGACATCAAATACTGTGCTGTGACATGTGACGTGCTACAGCAGTACGGATCTTGGCGGGGGCACTTTTGACTGCTGTTGAAAAAAATCCAAGGGAAAAAAAATGCATATGAAACAAGGTGTCTAACTTTTTTTTTATTTACAAAATGAAATAATCAAAAGGAAGTCTAAAATAGAAATGGAATTAGACAATACCTGTGTATGTGTATTACCCTTTTTTTTGCCTGCTGAAAATACGCTGTACCTACCCATGGTGGTGTATTGTGGCATCTATCAGCCTGGGATGCCAGTTGCCAGCTGCACTGTGGCCCTTGCACCTCGGTGCCTTGACGGGGATAACGCTGATGTGCCCGGGGATTTGGTCCCATGGATGGAGGCCACAGCCGGACAGCCAGCGGCCCGGCGGTGCAAATGCGGCCCAGCAGCTCCCTGTGGGGCTCGGGGGAGAGGGAGGTGAGCTTCGGAGGGGGACGATGGCACCGCCAAGGTGGAAGCTCGTCTCCTCTGAGCCGCCTCCCGCCGAGGCGTCCCCAGCCTTGGCTCACCCGGCTTCGGAGGAAGGCTTCGTGCCTCGGCACCCCGGGCCTTCCCCCGGCCCTCCCTGCGCGGGCCTCGGCAAGGGCAGGCAGGTTGACCTCACCGGGCCTTCGCCCCCCGTTGCCTCCCGTGGCCGTGGTGGCCCGTGGCGGTGGGGGGGGAGCCCCTCGCCCCCGGCGGACAGCGGGGCCTTTCCCCGTTCCTCGCCGGCGGGTCCGTGCGGGGTGCCGGGGCCCCGAGGGGCGAGGCGGGCCCGGGCGGGCCCCGCTTTCCC
>NW_010972624.1:1106763-1142470 GCF_000737465.1 Haliaeetus leucocephalus
AGGCTGTTCCGTGACCGGAGGTGGGTGGTGGCAGAGGGGCCCGGTTTCCTCTCCGTGGCGGCGCGGAGACTGCCCAGCATGGAGCGGGTAAGAGCTTTGCTCGGCCCCCTCTCTGCCTTCTGTTCTGAGGTACCCCCTGCTCCGCCGGCCCTTTGCCGAGGCACCCGTCTCCCCGCAGCGTCCCCCGCTCCCGGCAGGTTTTCTTTAAAGGAGTTCCCTAGCACTTGTGCCTGCCTTTCCCAATTCCTGGTCACCTCGTTATTCTGCTAAGGCAAGAGGTTTTTTCACTTTCTGTCTTGTTCACAGGCAGACTTCTAAGCCTTACTTTCCACCTGCTTAGCAGGAGGCGGGCAGGGTTAAAATACAGCAAAGGTAGTCTTAAGGACTTGTGTTTAGCATAAAGATAAATTTTGTGTATTGCTCGAGCTGCGCTGGAGGGAAATTTCCTGCTGTGGAGACATATTATGCCATAGAATAAGCTTCAGGAAAAATGAGAAATCTTCCATTTGAGGCCTTTAAAAAGGGAAGATGAGAAGAAAAAAAAAAAACCAACCTGTGGGAAGTCCTTGCTTGCCAGGTGTGGGTGATTTACCGCTAGTAAGAGTAGCAGTTTCTAATTTTTGTAATGAAAAGGGCTCATTTGGTGCCCTTCAAATAGGCAATATGGCAGGGCATGTGTCCCACCCTGTGCTGTGTTGATTTATGGTATAAATGGGATTAGTTACAAAACACACCTCAAGCGTAAAGCCAGAAAAGGGGTTTATGACCTGCTAGTCTGATCTCCCATAAGAGGGAGAGGGCTTCAGAAAACTCAGTTTTGGAATCAATTTCACAGGTGAGAGATTTGTGCTTTTTTTAAACATTATGCCTTCCCCCGTCCCATGTCCAAGGCTCCCAAAGGCACATTCCAAGATGAGCTGGAGTGGTGCATTTCACAGCTGGAAGCAAACCTCCTTTGCGTCAACCCAACCCCAAAACAAGGTATGTTGCTTCTTCCACTGTCTGCAGCCATATTCCAACCTCAGTTCTGATTTAGTAGACCTGAACATTTTTGTGTTTCTTCTCTCCCATCTGTTTTCTAATCTTCTGTTATATGGGATTTGTTCTAAATACAAAACAACATAAAGCATTGAACCTTAAGAACTGTCTGTCTGGAAGCAGCTTTATCTTTCATTCCTGTGATGTTCATTCTCTCCCTGTTTTCTGTATTCTTTCTCATGCTCTCATTTTCCCATCTAATGGCTTGTGTTTGGTTCTGCTACAGCTCTGCTTTTGTTTTTCAATCTTAAGGAAATTCTGCATCAGTGTGTCTGGCCCTTAAACACCAGTAGGCTTATTTTTGTGAAGCTTGTTCTTCATTGTTCCTGTTCCAGGGAGAAATTACGTGAAAGATAAAATCCTATAAAATACTTTTCAGAAGATCACAGTTTGATGTAGTCAGTCCAACTTGTAAATATATGAAGACACTCATCCTGCTCCTACTGACGGCTAGTACTTAACATTTAGAGGAGGAGTGTGGCTACCTTTTGTAAGATGCCTAGATGAGTGTTCGCTTGTGCACCTGAGCATGTAGCAGTGATTAATGTGTGCCCACACACCATGCTTGAGCATCAGACAGTTTTCTTACACCTGTATCTTGTGCTCGGTACCTAGTGTCCAGCAGCAGCAGGGGAAGGCTGCTCCTCGAGGGGAGGCAGGAGCTGAGCACAGTGACAAGGCAAGCAGAGGCAATGACTTGGCCAGAAAAGGGCCCATTTGCACAGAACCTGACCAAGGAGAGCAGAACAGTACTGCTGATGGTAACCAGGCTCTGCCTGGAGTCCAGATCACCAGAGAAGTCTCTGGTGATGAGGCAGATCCAACCTCTAGCCAGGAATTCAAGGTCTGGATCAGTGAGGTACCTGGCTGCAGCAGTGCCATGCATGAGATCCTCAGCTTAAAATAACTCATAAGTGAGGGAGGGGAGAGATTCCCCTGAAACATTATCTAGCTCTTTCTTTCTAACAGCTCTTACTAGCGAGCAGGCCTTGAATGCAGCCAGCTAAACACCTTGAAGTAGGGGGAAATATGTGCTCAGGACCCTGACACCCAGGTGCTAGGAAGATATGTCCCACTTTTGTGGGTGGCTACAGCCCCACTGCAGCATTCTGCTTTGCGCTTGCATGCTGTTACTCTGTTCCTAGCATGGGACTCTCAGTGTTGGATCTGCAAGATACGCCTCATTTGGAGAGTTCCAGAGAGATGCACTGCAGCCAAGAGAGATGGGTTTGTGCCCATTCCAAAATACTAGCCTAGTACATCAAGCTTTTTTGTGGCTTGAAATGTGTGAGCCAAACACTAGGAGACTGTATCTCTGGAGTTCCCAAACTGAGGTCTTTGGGGACGGCTGTCGCAGAAGAACAGCTATGCTTTTTCGAGAATTTGCTCCGACCCAAAGAATTGGGATTACTATTGTGGTCAGGCCGGTTTGTATGAGAGTCAAGCAAGGGTCCTGCTTTTCAGGGTGTGCTCACTACTCGGTCAGATTTTTTCCAGTTTTCCAGAGAAGAGACACTGAGCTAGGCTCTTGGATTTGTCAGTTGCTTTGGGGGAAGGGTTGTTAAGCCCTCTGTAGCTTCTGTGCCATTAGTAGTGCACTTACTGCAGTGTAAGATTCTTACCGTATATAATAAGCAGTTAAGACTTTTTTTTTTTTTGAGAACATTTCATGGTATTTCAGCTTCTAGAAGCACTTGGAGTTTTCTTTCAATGGAATGCCAGTCATGGATTATTTGGAAGTTGTATGAACACAGAACATGTTCAGAGGAGACCCAGTCATCAGCATCCCACCCAGTAACGTTGTAAGGCCCAACATAACCTGTTTCTTGTCTCTCTTGGTCTTTTTCTTGAGTGCAGCAGAGGAGACACAGCACATTCTCAAGGTCCTGCGCTCCCGTGAGACTCCTTTTGTGAAGAAGCAACAAGCGATGAACGATGTGTTTGGGGATTATCATCTCAAGATGGCTGAGGATCAGAAGAGCATGAAGAAGGCAGGTGAGCTTGAACTGTCCCTTCAAGGGATGGTGATATTTCATCCTTTTCTGTAGATTTCTTACACTGCAGCTTTTGATTGGATCGCCACTCTGTGGCAGCACCTTACAGAGGGAGTTGCAGTAGCAGTGGCATCCCCATAGTAGGGAACTGGCGTATTGATAGAAATATTATTTTTTGTCTTTTCTAGACATGAAACCTGGTGATGTGGAAGTACAGCAAAGCAATGGGCAGGCTTCAGATGGTGTGGTATGTGGGAAACAATCTGACCAAATCTCTGAGGCAAAGCCAAAGTGGTTCATGACATCTGACAACAGCTTCCGATTTGATTTTACACTTTCTGAGATCGACCCAGAAGCAACTCATACACCTTTGGAAGCAGTCCCTAGTGTCAGTGGTGCTGAGCAGATACAAACCCATGTAAGAGCCACTGAGCAGGAGAACTGGAATGGAGCCTTGAGTTTTGCTGCCTCTGGACAAGAACCCAAGTTTGCTTTCAACTTTGCCATCCCAGGTGAAGACTGTCCTCTGGTTCATTTAGTTCCGGCAAGCCAACATATAGAGCGTACAGCAGATCACAAAGTGCTGGGTAATTCACTGCCTACTGAGTCAGCGGGTATGCCACAGATTTCAGCCTTGCAGGAGCCTGAGTTGACTCCAATTACAGATAGTGCACCCAAAGAGGATAGAAGCCATGTCACGTTAAAGATCCCCCGACCAGAGACTGCTCCTGGAGATGAGACAGTGACAGAGAAGTCAGCAGCAGATGGAGCTGCCCAAAAGAAGAAAAAGAAGAAGAAACAAAAAACATCTGTCAGTAAAAAGGAGAAAGAAGAAACTGAGATCAACAGGAAGGCAAAGGCAGAAGCTAATAGATGTCAAAATAAGGATAATTCCCACCAGGATGAGACCTGTCAGGTATTGATGTGATCTCATAATTTATAAACCCTTGAGCAAAAGAAAAACTTTATCTCTTTGCATAGTTTAACACTTAGTATACTGGCTTAAGATGAAAGCTGAAAGACAGGGATTGCTGCTTATTTCTTACAGCAGCTGTTTTCTTTCCCTGCTAGATGGTTGAGGAACGTAACTAGTGGAAAGGAAGTTAATGGTCCTTCACTGTCTGCTTCAGACTTGTGCCGAAACATTTCATGTTTAGACTTGACAGCTAATCCTGGCAAGCTGGGTGCCATGTTTTCTTAAAAAAATAAAAGTAAACAATGGAGGTAACAGTCCTCAGTCAGTGCCAAGTTGGTATCTGTGTGTGCTGAACCAGCCACTGTACCCCTGATTTGCATGTTACCAGGTAGGATGATTGCTCACGTAATGCAAATAGCAAAGCTGAGGCGCAGGGCTGCTACCTGGTGTAGCCAAGGCTGCAGCAGGGTCTGGTGCAAAGCTTAAGGGTGCTTCTGAGAGGGTTCCCACTGTAAGGCATGGCCCAGAAATCAACTGAAGTTGCAAGTTATGTGTAAACACACTATTAAGGCACACCCTGAGGTTTTCTGATGTTCTGCTAAGGTCCCAGTCTTCATTTTATTTTTCTTTCAAGCACTGCTGTAGTTATTATTAACAAACAATGCCAGCTGAGCAATACTGAAATACAAAATTACAAAAAACTTGCTTTTGTTAATATTCTACATGGAAGTTGCACTGAGTGTTCATCTGCCTCTTGAAGCATTCCATCCAAAGTGCTGCTTCACCAACAACCCTACCAGTAAACACTGCTGAGTACCAGAAAGTTAGAAAGATTTGAAGGTGATGTAAAGTCCTTCCATTGGAAGGACACTGTTGTAAGGAAAAGGAGACAGCATGAGGGCTTTTGTGTTTACGTGTACATAACAGTTAAGAATTGTTTCAGGCCCAGGGTGCAGCCCTGTTTCCCTCTCCCTTCCACTGCTCAGTTAGCCAGCTGGCTTTGCTTGGTGGGACTTGGCTTCTTCCATCTTCATGGGCTTCAGCTTCCTCATCCTCATGCATTTCTGGTTGAGCAAGCATAGAGGAGCTGAGACACCAAGACTTGGCTTCCAATTTTGTCCATTGTTTGCTTTTGATTTTGGGCAGGTTTGGGGTAGGGGGTTTTTGTTGTTAATGCTTACTCCTCCCATCTGTAAGTTGATTTCACAGCTTCTTTCAGAGGAAAGGCCCTGGACAGCTTTCCAGAAAACAGCATCATCTGAATGGCAGCCAAATATGAAATCCATCAAATAGAGGCAGTGAGTTGCTTCTCAACATTTGTCCAGTGCTTTAAGTTTATCCCATGAAAAACACTGCAGGGAAAGCATCATTAAGTCTATAAAGTGATCACCAGAACATGAAATATTGAATAGTCCTGACTTTATGCAGATACCTTTTTTCCTGTGTAGCAACTGCTGCTCTGATTTTTGGATGACTTGTCTCTTCATGCTCACTTTGCTCCCTGCTGCATAGCAGTCAGATGACCAGCTGTGGAAGGAGGTGGACTGGTGTGTAGAACAGCTGGAACTTGGCCTGAAGACACAGAAATCCACTCCAAAGCAGGGTAAGCATTCAAGTAAATGAGAGATCCCCTCTGTGGGAAGGGTTGGCAGGCATGCAGGGGCAGAGCCAGTGGGGGGTCTTAAACTGTGCATTGTTTGTCTTTTGCGCTGCTTTAGTCGAGGAGGCTCTCCGTGCCATCAAGACACTGCGCAATGACAAGGCTCCACTGGTGAAGAAGCGTCAGCTCATGAGAGCCATGTTTGGAGACTACAGGAAGAAGATGGAGGAGGAGCGGTGCAAAGAGCTGAAGCTCATGGAAATGGGTAGGAGAACTTTGCGTGGTGGGGGAAGAGAAGAAGAAAAGGCTTCACTCCTGCCCTTCATGTTGCTTTGCAGAGTGGGACCTCGCTATATGAGATGAGTAAACATCTCTTGTTGCTCTTTTCTCCCCTCTTTAAGCTGTGAAATCTGCCAGGATCGTGGAAGTGAAAGGAAGCATCCGCAACAAGAACTGCCGGTTCATCCGGAAGTGCTCAGGAGCTTGCAGGAAAAGCCAAGGTTCTGCAGGATCCCCTTTAGAGTCACCCAGGACACTTAACACAGGCTCATTCAAATTCACAACTTCCCAAGAAAAGTTTTGCTTTAATTTCTTGTAGGAAAGTCTTTTATACTAAAACTGTGGCTAAAAACTGTGCCAAATTTCCCATAAACTTAAGAACTGTGGAAAGATGCTGTGCAGTAGAAGATGTTTTGCAAGAATCTCTGTGTATTTCCTAAAGAAAGGTCCCTCTTTCAGAGTGCCTTATCTAGAGGTTTAAAACAGATGTGCCCAGTACTCATGTGACCCCAAGACTCAGTCTATATAGTCATCCTCTGTCCTCACACTGTAGAAAGGCACATTTGCAAAAGACCAGCACAGAGTCTGGAAGGATCTGGTTTTCTTCCTATAGACTTGACATTGACCTAAGAATCTGTCTTTTATACTAGGAGATTTTCCCATTCTCCTATTGCTTTTAAACAGAGCAGACCTTTTATAGCAGATAAGGCAGCGATGCATGCAGAAGGGAATGGTTTGTAATGAAGATCCAGCTTCTGTGAAGATCCAGCAGTGTAAGTATAATGGATAGTTGAATGCTTCCACTCCATATAAGTCTGTGTGAATACAGCTTCTGGTATCCAGAAAGCACTGGGCAGTGTGTGTCATCACTGCCATCTAGAGAGTATGAGTTCAGCATCTTGGAGGAAAATGAGTGAGAATCATCCTTGCTCATTCATCTCTTTTAATTGACAGGTATAGACTTAAAAGAGAACTGCAAATGCTGATTTAATCCAGCGCAGGGATGCAAGGACAGCTGTTTCCAGCCAGGGAAAGATTTTTGTTGCTGAAGCCAGGTTCTAGCCAGCTAGGAAGGATGTACAGTCAGTTCTTAAAAAAAGTTTACTTTATAAGTAGCCCAGTTACAACCACCAGTGACTTGGAGGATAAATCAGCTGCATGCCAAACCTTGGGTGGTGGTGAAATGAACTGTGAGAGCCCAAAGACTCTCTTGCATTTGATGTATATTAAATATTTGCTTTCTGAACAGTTGAGTGTGTGTCTCCAGTGTTTTGATACTGCTTCAGCCACTGAACCTATCTCCTATGTTCATGCAGAAAGTCTTCCCACTAAGCCTAAAAAAGCTGAAGGAACAGAAGTCCTTTAAAAGGAAACATGGTATCGGGTGTCCCTAGGGTGCAGTGCTTTCCTTCCTTTTTATAGTCCAGTCATCCTGTATGAGAAATGAGAAATGGGAGTGTAGGCAGATTCCAGGGTGTACTGAGAGCAGCTGAGAGATGGTGGAAAACATTTGCTGGGAAAGACTTCAAAAAACCTGATGTTGGCTACAAAAAAAGTTATTTTATTACTAAGCTCTGATGCAGTCAGTTGCATCTGCGGTGATATTTTTCTTGTTTTAAATATTTTAAAGAATGCCTGTGTAGGCATAAGGAGAAACTGAACCTGGGTAGCATACCTAATGAGGAGAAATATGCAGAGAAGACTTTAAGTCTTCTGGAAATCAGTAGGTTAGCAGATTATTCTTTTACTTGCCAAGGAGCACTGCTGTTACTTTGACTGTATGGAACGACACTAAACAGGGTTTTTTTGGATTTCCAGGATTTTATATGAAACTTACAAAAGCTGTGTTGCTGACAAACTTTTAGTGTTTTCATGCTATTTACTAAGATTAAAGAGCATCTTGTATGTGACCTTGGAACTACAGGTGTTTTCTTTCCTAGCTGGTTATGCAGCCTGTGTCTGGGAAATAGTTATTTCTTTCCTTGTCGTGTTTCAGGTAAAGCTAGAGTTGCTAAAACGTTATAAAATCCTGTGCTGTGGAAGGCTGCAGGAGTATTCTGGGAAGCATTCTTACATAATTGCCTCGTGCTTATACTATTCGTTAGGCATTCACAATTCAAATAAAGATACCAGTGAGGTGGACATTTGGTATAACCTAATCCAGCTGGTTTATCTCCGAAGAGGTCGGAAAGATGCATTCTAATACGTGAATGGCTCTTGTGGTTTTTCAGAGGTCTTCACATAATGCTGACCTGCAAAGCCAGCCCATATTCCTTTCACAGCACTTGGTTACTGGAGGACTCGGGAGGCAAATATTCATCAATACGATGAACTCATAGCCCTGAGTGTCATGCTTGACCTGTGGACTTGAGTGCAAGACCAGAGTTGGCTGGGTCAGTTCCACGAATTGGCTGTGTGATCTTGGACAAGGCATTTTTTGCCTTTCTGTGTCCACTCCCTGTTTTCATAGTCAAGGTGATGCCTCCTGCATTTTTGACAGACATGCCCAAGTTGCTTCATTAATGATTGTGTCTTGAAGAGGTAACTCTATAGTATTTTGCATCTGAAATTACAGCAGTCCTTACTTCGCTCCTAAGCTTTGCAATGTTTGAAGCATTATCATTTGTTTGAAAGGAAACAAGCAATGTTTTTGGAAGTTAGGAAATGCTGTTGCTGCTGCATCAGCCCATTCCCCTTTATAGGAGCCACAATGCAGTCTGAATGACGTTTTTGAAAAAATTATGTCCCCTTTCAGCATTTCTTTCTTTAGGATTTCAATGCTGTTTAGGGTTTCAGTGATGTCTCTTATTACAGCAG
Source organism: Haliaeetus leucocephalus (assembly GCF_000737465.1). Classification (NCBI taxonomy): domain Eukaryota; kingdom Metazoa; phylum Chordata; class Aves; order Accipitriformes; family Accipitridae; genus Haliaeetus; species Haliaeetus leucocephalus. Next base: position 1,115,408 of record NW_010972624.1, read on the forward strand.
TGTCCGGTTTGGGTCAGGGCTTTGCTCTACTAGTTACTGTATATACATGTGGCTGGAGGTATGGTCCATGCCCTAAGGCATTAATGATGTACAACAGTGAGGGAGAAAGGAGATGTTCCCATCTGCTTGGAGTTCTCTGTTCCAGTGTTCTTGCATTAAGGAAATGTAGCTCAGTTTTGGTAGAAAATTGAGCTTAGTTCTGACCTGCCTGTGTCTTTCTGCATTTTCTCCTCAGCTTCGTGCCGTGCGTTTGAGATTGGTGCAAAAGGCGTGACTGGATTTGTAGTACCGTATCTCTCTGGTGACTGCCGGCCTAAATGTAGTGCAGCAGTGCCAGGCCTAGGCTTGTAGGCAGCAAACTGCTTACAAGATCTTGCAGCATGGTTGTGACCTCAGGAATAAGTTAAAAGTCAAGGCAAAAAGGGGATGTGAAGTACAACAGTGCCTCTAGAGCAAAACTTGCTTAATAGCATTGGTCTTGAAAAAGTAAAAGCTGAGGATCAACTTCTAAAGTGAGTAATGGCATGAGGGAATGCTATAACTTTTCTCAGACCATTCACTGTAGCAAAGCAGAGGAAAGGTCTCACTTTTGGGAACAAAGTGAAGAATTTTAGAGTTGTTTCTGTGGCAGAGTGAGCCCAAGAATGTTTCCACACAGAGGCAGCAGAAATCTGGGTGTGATCTCTGTTCCTTTTAGGCTTGGCACCCTCATCTGTAAAAAGATCCCCCTAGCAAAGGTTAGGAAATGCAATCCTGTTCCAGACAGAGCCTGTTTGGGCGGGGGGACAGCAGGCGATGGCCAGCCTCCCCCCTCACAGACTGGCCCTGTCCTGATAGCTGCTCGTCCCCTCTTGCATTTTGGCTGTTAACTTGGATGCTGGTCACTAATTGGTAAGTTCTTCCAATCCCTTCCCTTGGGCTTGGTCAGTGGAAATGCATTTATTGGTCCCTGGGCTGCCCATCTTCTGCTTTGAGTAATCAGGGGGCAGAGTCACTGAGGAACAGCCTACAAAGGATCTCCAAGGGATCCTCGCAAAGTTCAGCTGAAATTACCTCCCAAGTCCCAGCAGCCACTTCTACGAGGACTCCCTCTCCCAAGACCAGCAAAGACAGAAGGAAGCCAACAAATTGGTCCTACTGAATCTGTAACTCAGGTGACTAATACTCCCTTCTGACACTTAAATTTTTTTTTAAGGGTGCTGAGGGTAGACTATGGACTCAGCATCTAAGGTCCCCTAAAGGATAAAATATTCTATTATCTTCCTTTGGGGAGGAAAACCCCAATCCTAACTTACCTTTTCTTTGAATTAGAAAGAAGAAAAGCTTACCACTTCAAGCAAGACAACAATTCGAACACTGTAACAGAAGGAAAGTTATTTGAAGAGTAATAAGCATTGAACCTGCAGTTCCTTAACAAAAAAAGAGGAAAGCTACTGCTATTTTAAGATCATATGGAGCTGTGACAGATCATCTTGTATCTTTCTGCTGAAGTTATTCAACTCTAAGGACGAAGTTGTTTCATTTTCTTTGCTTAAAATTTTTTGCTGCTCACTGTTTGTGCTGCTTTCATATTCAGAACTGCAGGAAGGTTTGTAAGCCACACTGCTTTAGAAAATTGAACTTTGACATCAGCTACCACAGTGATTTGATTACTGGCAACAGTCCTTCCCGTGGATGCTGACAGCTGGGAAGCGCTGACCAGCTACTGTATTTGACCCATCTGTTTTCTTCCCTTTGAGTACATCAACAGGCACTACTAGCTCCTTGGTATCTCACCACCAAGATGGAAGAAGTCTGGGTCGTGTATCTCTGTCTGATCTTGCTTATCATAGTCCTTCTTCTAATGAGGCATAACCCACATGTGGAAGAGGCCAAGAAGGAGAGGGAAAGCAAAAGCTCCCCACCACCCTCTTCCTTTTTCTCCAGTAATGTTGGCAAACAACTGGAGCACACCCAGGAAGAGCTGGAGAACTATCTGGACAGGCTAACCCACATCTTGTTTGACACAGAAGCCAAGAAAAGGGATGCCCACCATGATCAGAAGTCCCACCATCACCATCACAGAAGTGCTGATGTTATGTCTGAAACTAAGGAGCATTCAGGAAAGGAGGCAGCACGCTCTCAGTCTCTGTCAAGCTACACAAGGGTTCAGGTATGAGGTTTATAAAGACTTTCAGACTCAACCAGACTTGCAGCTCCTGGCTGAGTTAGTGGATCCTGTTGAAATGCATAGTCCATGAATTTGGATGGGAAGAGGGTGGGGGGGAAGGTCTTGCTATTTTGAAGTATAATACATTCCTATTTTTGCACTGTGTGTTTCAACATCAAGCAGTCACTCAGAGACAGCTGTACGTGACATGAATTGTATGTACTTTACATGCGTAAGATCTCAACACTGGCATTAGCATCTATGCATGTGTGTGTATCTATATATAAATTATTCCTTCCGATATTAATAGAAATAGGTATAATTTCTTACTTCAAGAAATTGTGCAGCCCTTCATCTGCTATCAATCTCCCAGTTGCCCCACATACAGCAGTGTTTTGCCAGTTTGCCCAGCTAGGGGTCTGGCCTGGTAGTGTACAGGAGCACTGCAGACACTGATCTAGTGGTGAATGCATGGTATTGAGCCATGGGAAATACTTAGGTAATTTTTCTGCTATGCACGATGATCATGCATAGTGTACTCTGTAAACATGGATGTCGCTATTGGCAACCTGCAAAATTCTCTTTGCCTTGGCCAAGGCCCCTTTTTTAGGGGATGGAACAACATGCGTGCCTTTATATTTTTATCATTATCCTCACTGCAATACATCAGATTTTGCCCTTGAGATGACAGAGTTTCATGGCAGCTATGCGAGGCTGTGTTACTTTATGCTAGCAGCTGTTTATATTCTTCATTCCTGAGACATGTATCTTGCAGTGCCAATGCCCCGCTCTGTCACTGAGCACGTTCTAGGTCCAGGTGGGAGCTCCAGTATGAAGCCTTCACCTTAGAGAGGAGAGCCAGACCTTGATGCCAATAATTGCACCCTGCTGAAGAATCAAGAGACAGATTTCTTAGCGACGAAGGCACTGCTGTAAATGGCCTTTTCAGTGAGCCAGGACATTATAACTTCTTAACTCTTGAGGAGCTGCCTGAGCTGTCTGGAGGAATCGGTACATCCAGCTGAAGGCAGAGGGGCAAATATACAAAATATGAGAATGTTGTGCAGAGTACGTGGGCAGAAAGAGTAATTCAAGTGGTTATTTACTTACTGGCATATTTCATTTACTGAAGAAGTTGCTATTTTATTAGATCTATTACAGATCAAAAAATAGCAATGATTTTTCATTATGGAAATGGGTCGTGTTGCAAAATAACAGTGTTAGCTTATTTTTCTACTATGGTTAAAGATGACTGCAGAATACAAATTGGGGAGAAAAAGTGCTGTGGTCACTATTTTTGTACAGTTTAATATAATGCTAGTTAGCTTCAGTGAGCATTCACTTGCTTAGAAAAAGGGAGTACGCTTTTTTCACAGCAGATGATCCTCCTTTGGACAGTTGAAAACTTCTATATAAGCTCCTTTGATGGAATGAACAGTAGTCATGCAAAAGCAAAGTAGCAGAAATAATGTTATGTTGTTCCTCACTTTGTGTTTTAGGAGTGGTGAGAAAGAATTCACCACCTAAACAATCCTAACAAAGCACTTGCCAATAAATGTAATGGGAAACTTCAACTTTGCTTGGAATAGTATTAGTGCCAAAACTGCTGGGGGGGTCGGGGGGTGTTTATTGCTCAGGCAAAGGCTAAGTGTTGGGATAGTTTCAGGAGCTGTATTTGAGCATGGTTACCTGGGTGCACGGCATGATGAATTCACAGTCAGCTCAGAACACGAGCATGAGAACATGTGGGTATGTACAAAGGCTTTCGTGTCTCTCCCAGGTCAAGGATGGACACTGATGCTTTTGTTCAGGGCGGGGGTAGCGTTCTCTTCCTTCTCAGAATTTTGTCTCTTTCAGAGTGAATGTAGGTTGTTGGGATGTGCCAAGTTAGTATCTCTGGAAAATGAAATCCTCAGCATTGTCTAGCAGAGGTAGGATGGCTTGTAGTGAAAGCTTCTTCAGTAAGTGTGCCAGTCTTCACAACCAACCGCATCCAGGACCTCTGCTTGCTTTTCCTGCCCGGTTCTGAAAAAGCCTGCAGCTCTGCTGGCACTACTGCGCAGAGAGGAGTGATCTAAAACCTGTTATGGATGGAGAAAGAGAAAACACCACCAAGCTGGAGCCCTTGCCCTCCTGGGCAAGGGCATTCAGGAGCAATATCCGTGGAAATTCAGAGTAGTGTAGCCAGTATTGGCAAGACACAATACTAGTTGCAGATTTCTCAGGGGGTGTTGGAGTTATTAAATGGACTTTGGCCATAGTTGGTCAGCTATCAATGTAGACACCTTCAATTATCCCATTTTTTCTACTGGAGGAAGCTGTTTAGTCTTGCAAACATGTTCAGGGGGAGCTGGGGGGGGGTTGTCATTCATTGCACTCATCTAAGACCTTGCCTAGTAGGGTAGAATCCATATTTTCTTATGAATTTCTATTTGTGGCTACACATTAAATTTTTAAATGATCTAAAAATCATTTCTAGATTTCCCCTCATTTCCCACTGACTCCCTGTTCTCATGGAAATTGAGCAGTCCACTCGTTACAGCCGAAACAGGAGCAAATGAATGGATTCAGAAGTGCAGGAGGGTAAGATGGGTAAAGGCAGTAGGTGTGACAGAGCAGTAAGCAGATTCTTTGGGAAAAATGTACTCAGAGGGTTTCCTGCCTCATTAAACTTAATCAGAGCAGGGTTATTTTCAGGTTGTTTTCAGAAGCAATGAAAAATGAATGGTGGCAGATGGCAGAGAGGCGTGGGCCTCCTACACGCTGGAAAAATAGATTGCCAGCCAGTCTGCGGTACGTACCATGGGTGGTAGAGCACATGTGCCTGGTAGGACAAGGCAGAAGCTGGAAGTCTTTAACATAGCCATGGATTTAGAAAACCCACAGTGCCAGCTTTGAGCCATGCCGTGGGGGAAAAGCCAGAGCAATGCCCCAGCTGATAGTGAGTTGAGGGTTGTTTCCAAAGGTGCTTGGCTGAGTACTGGTGCGTGCCCCATAACAGCAAGCATTCAAGTTGAGAAGGAGCACGGCGGAGATGTCTGTCATCAGTGTGTGAGATACCTGCTGGGTAAATTCATGGTAACTTGCTGACTCTGATGGACCTGTATTTGTGTATGCTGTGTTTGACACAGGTCGGGAGGTTCAGCAAAACCAGTGCTTCTGCTGGAAGTGCTTCCCATAGTCAGTAACCTCCAGTGCTGTCCTTAACCTGCATATCTTTGAGTCGTACACATGGAAATTCTTGTGATGACATGTCAGTGCTAATACAGCCGTGATTCATGTGAGCATGGCACGAATAGGCAGAGCTGCAAGGAAAAATAGTTATTACTCATCCACACAAGGTTGACTTCTGTGGTGTAGTTCTGCGCCTCCTCACTTCTCCAGCTGGCAAGAGTAGCAAGCTTTCTGCAGTGCATTCCTGGTGGATTTTGGGTGGTTTTAATTATGGTGCAAGAGGCTCTACTCCTTCAGTCCGTCATCTGATTCACTCTGCTACTTCAGCCCATCACAGGCCCTGAAAACTACGTAGATGGCTAACGCAGTCCTATGATTAAATGTCTTTGTGGATCTCATGCTGCAGTGATAGGCACCTTAAATGGCATTACCTAAGATAATACTTTTAGGGTGTGTTTCTGTAATCCTCTCAAGACCTGCCATCGTGCTGCTTTTTAAGTTAGTGTTGCAGCTGTCATTTTTCAAGTATAGAGGTTTGTAGGCAGAGAGGATATCTGTCATTACACCTGTGGAGCTTACGTGCCTGGAAGCTTCTCTGCTTGCTTTTTGCCACACACCCCCCCCCCAGCTATATCATTTGTTCTCAGAAAAGATAATCTGTCTGCCACATTTGTGCTTCGGGGTGCCCCTGATCTATATAGTCCCTTGTAGAATCACAGAGTGGTTGAGTCTGGAAGGAATGTCTGGAGATCAGATAGACCAGCTCCTCTGCTCAAACCATGGTCAGATAGAGCAGATTGCCCAGGACTATGTCCAGTCAGATTTTTAATATCTCTATCTAGATACATGGATGTCCTCTAACACAGTAACGTTTCGGCATTTGTGCAGGAAAAAGAACAACAGTTTCTTTTGATGTCTCTGCTCCTATCCAGGTCCTCCATTTCTGTATTGCATCTAGATATTTCCCAATCTCTTAACCCTCTAGCACACACTGTAACCCTGGAGAAGTAATATAGGCAGGTATCAGGATGTATATCTGAAAATTGAAGTTTCACGTTTGTTCTTCAGGCCTGACTTTTAATAAGGTATATTCCAAGCAGCACATGAAACATGGTGAACTTCCAAGTTTCTCTTTTAATGTGAGGAGACAGTTCTGCCCCACTTTTCCTTGCTGGTAAGGAAGCCTAGGACGTTCCAGCAAGATGATCAGAGGTTCAATAGGTTTCAAGCCTATCATCAGTAACAAGCATTTATTTACAGGTACAGAATTTCCTTCTACTTTAATCACTTTCCTTACCTCAGCAGCTGGTGACAGTTAAGTAACATCTATATTTGTAGTCTAAGAGATTAGGATTTTTTGACTGGTGAGATTTAACTTCCAGTTGGCTGAACAGTTAGTTGTGGCATAGTCTTCATGTGATCCACAAGCTCTGTAAGAATCCAGCACGTCCCAGCAGTTTGTAATGTGAGCCAGCACTCGGCAATGTAGATGTGTGTGTGGATCCACCCCATACTTTAGGAGAGAAGGATTAATACAGACTGAAGAGGAGCAAGAGGAGAACATGCATTTAATCATTTGTGCTTTGTTAGACAGCATGTTGGACTTTTTTGTGGACTTGCTGTCCAGGACTTGATAGAAGAATATTCAGAGAATAAGTGAGTCAATAGTGTTATCCTGTACACATTCCCATTTTTAGGCTTGTTGAATTGATTTCCCATTTCAGTAGTGGATATAAGATTCAGGTTAAAGGAGATAAAAGGGAGGGTATAAGGTGACAAATTAGTAGGAATATTAGAATGGCAAAGGTTGGATATTTACAGTCCTCTGTGGACCTTTGCTCTCAAAAGACTGTCCAGGCTCAAGGCTTCCAAGAGCTCTGCCCCTGGATTTTATTTGTTCACGGACATTGTGCAAATAAATTTCAGCCTTTGGGTTATTCATAACTTGACTGTATTGCATATGTTATCCATCTGGTATCACCATCGTGCTTTCTGATGAGGCATTTTTAATTGTGTGGCATTTGCTCATAGAGCTGGGTGAGTCAAGATGAAGAAAGAAAGAGGGCATATCAACTCAGTTTGGTTCTTTGGGGAAAAGAGTAGAAAGAGTTGGTGTTATTTTGGGGAAAACTAAAGAAGAAGAGTTCATTGGAAGAGTCTTGCCAGCTTCCAGTGTTTTCTTTCCTGGCTGTTTGAATTAGGCAGTGTTGGTGAGAGCAGGTACCACATCTGCAGCTGAGCTGCTGCTGAGCTTTAGTCTAAAGTTTTGCCACCTGTTTATTGCAACCATTGTCACTACCTGTTTACTCATTCATGGCTATGGTTAGAAATGTCATAGCATCTATGTCATATCTGCCATGTCAAATCCGGGGACCATTTCAGTGCTTCTGTCTTTGACTCTGGTTGTTAAACACAACTTTGTTTGTAGTTGGCTTTACAGACCTCCAAAAGGCGCGGTCAAGATAAGAGCAGCAGCAGAAGATGACCATAAACAAGCAAGCAACCTCTTAATATAAGCAAAATCATCATGGTTTCATCCTCACAGCTAGCCATGTCTACCAGCGCTGCCTCGCTGGTTCTCACGTCAGTTTGTCATATCAGTTTGTCCTCCAAGCTCTGCTCTACAGTGGTGGTGTCCCAGCCTTTGATAAATGGGAATCTGTTTAACCGAGAGGAATTTTTGATCACTATGTTCTCTGTAGTCTGCTCAAAAGTGTTACCAGATCTGGAGCTGTATCCCTGCTTCCTTAAGGTGAGCCGAAGTGACCTCAGGGGTACGCACACTATCTAACTGCAGACATTTAACTTAGGTGCCCTGGGAGAGGTGTGATTTGGAGCATTGAAGGTAGCAAAAATAAAGGTAGCAAAAGGTTGAACATAGCAAAAATAAAATGCCTAAAATAACCTCAATTAATGGTGTGATGAACCATACACCACCTCCCTTCTGTTATCTTGCCCCTAGCCTGCACCACTCCAATAAGCCATGACATTGCTACTGAAAAAGAGAAGAGTTGGGAGTGCAGACTTGCAGCTCAGGGATGACAAAGGCTTCAACAGTGCCATGCCTGCGAGTGCATTTAAGAGGCTGAGCCTAAACCTTTAACTTGTCTAACTCCAGACTTATGTGGGAGGAGAATTCCAGTGCCCAAACTTAAGCACCTAAAAGTTAGATGTCTAAACCCTGAGCTAATTAACCATGGCTCCATCTGTAGTCAGGGGAGAGAAATGGGCATCCTCAGAGGCTGACTCATTTTGTGCATCACCATCTAGATGGATTGCCCAAGCTGGGCAATGAGTCCAGTCCCTCTTTATGGCACAGCATAGTGTGGTTTAGAGAGATCTGAGCTGGTGGTGGAAACAGGTGGTGTGGCTCTGTTGGAATGTTGCTCCCCTCAAGCTAGTTAGCCTAGCATTTTCCTTAGCAATTATTTTAAATCACTAGATTTTAGATTGCTCCCCAAATTGCAGGTCACCATTTTAGAATTCTTTTTGCTCATTTCCTAGGCTCCACAGACTCTCGTGAAAGGGATAAAAATGCCCAATATATCTGCATAATTGGTATGACCCACAGGCTAACAAAGGAGTAGGAGTCCTCCCATTAAGAGGGTCTCGGGGGCAGACTCATGTTCTGGAAAGAATTCATCCCATTAACAAATGTATACATTAGCCTTAAAACAAAATGCCTATTACTTGGTCAGGATGGTTCTTGTGATTATTCTGTGGCTTAAAGACAGTAGGGTAGTTCATCTTCAATGTCTTATGCTGAGTTTTTGCTGTAAACTGACAATTTTACAAAGAGAAAACTCCTGAGGGAAAGACAAGAGCTAAAGGTCCTTGTCACTGATTCCAGAAGGAAATACTGGAGTTCTGTTGTTTCTTCTTTGTGTGTGAACACATATTTATAATATCATAAGGTGATGAACTATTGCAGCTTGATGAATTCCTCTTTATCAGTGAGCTTTCTACAATGGCAGTCCAGAGTATGTTAGCCGAAATTACCCTGATGTGAACTTCATTAAGCTGTATTAACACATATGCTTCAGGCTGTTCAGGCAGATCCTTAGTTCTGAAGGAGCCGATCATGCCTGAAAACAGACTTGAGCGGGTTCCTGAATATTTCAGGAAATTGTATCTAAACAGTAGGTAGTCTTCAAGCGGATGCCTTAAATACCCACTTCTCTGTAGTGATTGAATGCCCTTGCATCTGATTTTCCAGTGGCTTCTGTGACATCTTTTTTTATCCAGTCTAGTTGTTAGTAAACAGGTATTTTTATCTCAGTTTGGTACCTGCCAGAGTCTTGGCACAAGCTGTGGAGTGAGCTGTTGCTGTCCAGGCCATGCCTGTTTTGTAGACATGCATAGGGGTTTGCTCTCTGACACTGTTGGTCTTTGTGCTTTTAAGAAAACAGCAAATTCAATTTCATTTCAGAAAACATGAATCTAAATTTCAAATGTGTCTTGGGGAAAGTCAGAGCAAGAGAATATGGCAAAGTCTGTAACACCTGAAGGACTGAGAAGGTGAGATGGGAATGACTATGTACTAGCTCTCTTTCCCTGCAAAAATGTGGGTTAGCCAACAAAATTGCCAAGCATCAGATTTAAAGCAAAGCAGCACTCTCAGACCACATAGTTTAGCTGTGAATTTCTGCCAAAGAATGACCTGGAAACAAAATGTATTAATTGCTTTCTAAACAATTAAATGCATTCATAGAAGTTGGGGCCATGACAGGCTTTTAAACACTTTTGTCCCAGAATTCCTGGAACCAAAAGGACAGCTAATTGTCCTGCATGTTTTTAGTTTAAAAAAAAAAAAAAAAAAAACATAAAACAAACAAAAAAAATTTACCTTGTGTATGTCACATCTGGGATTTGGACTGAAAAAGACTTTTCAGTGTCCCCTTAGAAACTGGGATAGTTGAAAAGTAGACTATTTCATAGGCTGAATGGAGGCAGGACATGGCAGGTGTGCTGAATATTTAGCCTTTGGAGTCCTGCCCAGAAGGGAAGAGTTTCCTGAGTCCTAGCAAACATATAAGGTGAACTTGCAGATAAACCAAGAGAGCCATTTGTTTCATCTTGCCTCACTTCTGACAAACCAGGTTTCAGGATCTTCTGGCCACCAGAAGGGAATCCAGCATGGTTGCTAGCTATCCAAATCTCAGTAATGAGCAATGATACCAGCATTTAGTGTGACAGAATTACCGCTGATCATATATCTGTCTTCAGGTCTGAGACAGCTGAAGGGCTTTGTGAAAAATGCTGGTGCATTACAGGGGTGCTCTGAAAGAGCACACAGACCAGCAAGATGTGGAGCCAAGCTGGGTTAAACCCTTTGAGGAACCTTTATAAGCCTAAAGGTAATGTACTAGACATGATATGACTTCCTTCCAGTGGGCCAAAGGTCCTGCTTTATTGAGACTGATAAGGTGGGACTGACCTTTCAGGATCTGGGAGCTGATGGTAAGGTAATAATACTTAATATTTAGCTCTTTTTAGATTCCTGGTCTTTGGTGAGTAGGACAGTATTATGATCAGGGCTTAGCAGTTCTGGGGTTTGCTCTCCACTTCTCCACTTCAGCTTGGGTAAGTCTTATTATAGGCTTTATTTTGCAGAGCACTTGGAGGCAGCCCTCAAGATCAGGTTCACAAAGAGAATAGCATGTTCTCTTTTCAGATAAACACTGAAGGGCCATTTGGTCACTAGCAAGCATATGCACCCAGGTTGCTCATGGGCCATCTACAAAGGCTTTGAATGCATGAGACGTAGGTTGGGGAGCACATTGTGCTCCTGGGAGACACAACCTTAGCCTGCCTTCTGAAAATGAAGCCAATTTTCCCATATGTAAGAAAGTCTTAAGGAAAGGGCAGTATGGGGCTGCAAGAGGAGAGAGAATAAAGGCTTATCTACACCTTTTAGCTCTTGTCCTGGTTTCAGCTGGGGTAGAGTTAATTGTCTTCCTAGTAGCTGGTACAGTGCTATGTTTTGAGTTCAGTATGAGAAGAATGTTGGTAACACTGATGATGTTTTCTGTTGTTGCTAAGTAGTGTTTAGTCTAAAGTCAAGGATTTTTCAGCTTCTCATGCCCAGCCAGCGAGAGAGCTGGAGGGGCACAAGAAGTTGGCACAGGACACAGCCAGGGCAGCTGACCCAAACTGGCCAACGATGTATTCCATACCATGGGACGTCACATCTAGTATAGGAACTGGGAAGTGGGGGGAGGGAATCGCCGCTCGGGGACTGGCTGGGTGTCGGTCGGCAGGTGGTGAGCAATTGCCCTGCGCATCATTTGTACATTCCAATCCTTTTATTACTACTGTTGTCATTTTATTAGTGTTATCATTATCATTATTAGTTTCTTCTTTTCTGTTCTATTAAACCGTTCTTATCTCAACCCAGGAGTTTTACTTCTTTTCCTGATTTTCTGCCCCATGGCACTGGGTGGGTGGGGGGAATGAGTGAGTGGCTGCGTGGTGCTTAGTTGCTGGCTGGTGTTAAACCATGACAGCTCTTCAAAGATCAGATGAGGAAGGTGAATGACCAGGACTTAATGAAAACTTGTGTGCAGAGGCAAAGAATACGCTGAGGTTGCGGAGGGAGTTTAAGGTGACTAGGACAGAAAGGAAATGGCACAAGTTCTTCCTAAGAAAACACAAAGTATGCCTATGGCACATCAAGTTGACAAAGGTGGTGTAGACACCCAAGAGATGATGCCTTGGCAGAGACACAAAGATAAAACATCGATGTAAAGGTAATAGGTGGAAATCAAAAGACTCTTGATTTGGCTTAGAACTGATGAGAAGCAATTCAAGAGTAGAAAAGGTGATTGCTGGCACTGGGACTTCCAGCAGGAACTGGAAGAAAATAATTGAAGGCAATGTGAGTATAGGGAGGGCTAGAGGACTGTGAGGAAAAGAATTGGGCAGTAAACTGGAAAAGCAGATGAATATGAAATGTGAACAAGAGTGTGCCTGAGGAAGAATGAAAGGGGAGGTATTTCAGGACAGCAAGCCAGATAGGACAAGAGTCTATGGACCAGAGTTTATGGACTGGTGGACTATCAATACTGGTTTCATCAGGGATGGAAGAGAGGAGTCATAAGATGAATTTGAGGAGTCATGGGACAACAGGGATGGAAGGAGGAAGTCAGGAATAGCTAATTGAACTTCCCCAGGGTGAACAAAGAGGGTTGAAGGCCATCTCTGTAAAGCACAACTTGGACAGGGAGCTGTTAAGTCCAGAGAACTTGCTGGATGGAGAGAGCAGGGCAAGCCCAGAGTGGTGACAGGGGAACGGTGAGAAGTGAGCAGGAAGAAACTCAGTGAGGGGGATCACAAAAAAGTGGTGAAAGATTCTGTAGGTTTTAATTAAACTCCAGGAGCTATCATGTGGATGCTTTTAGCCCACTGCAAGTGTGGAGATCTGGGTGTTAGCTTAAATCACTCTCAAGGTGTTCTAAGTCACTTTTGCTTTCCAATCAGGGTATACCTTGGCTCAGCTGACTGGTGGAGCATTCAGATGCAGTAAGTTGATCTCTGTAGTAAGTCTGAGGGAGGATGGAGCAAAACCACCACTTGCACTTGGCTGTGTCCACTAGCAGTGGTGCATCCATGGGTGCCACTTCTTGGCAGATGCCCTTTTGAATTTAGGAAGCACAAGTTCATGAAAGCTGAGGTAGCTATAGCTACATAACACCTTGTTTGTTATACCCTACTGGGTGCAAGGGAAGTGTTAATCCTGTGTGTACTTGCCTGGCAGTGAGTACTGCTGTGGTTCTCCTGTAAATTGTTTGCACCTGGGGGAGATGGCTGGTTTGAGTTCAACACCACCAGCATGTCAGATGCCCTGGTCTGCTCTTCCTGACTGCTCTTGTTCAACTTCAAGCCTTGGAAAACCTGTCTGTTGTTTGAAACCTGTCTTTGAGCATCACACCCACATGCTGCTGCCGCCTGCCCTCTCCCAATAGCATTCATGGGGTGCACAGCCTCCGAGCAGGAGCTAGGGGTCTTGGACTCCTGCTCCCAAAGGCAGGGTGCTGCAGTATATGGACTGCCTGACCCGAACAGTATTGAGTTACAGTCAGGCCCCCACAGGAATGCAGGACCATGCCAGTATGACCTGTTCAAATATCGAACCGAGAGCAGGAGCCGTTGGCAGTCTTTAAGCTAGAGAGGTCAAGTTAATGTCACAGCGCACCTTTGCCAGAAAGAAGGCTTCTGAAAGTGCAGTCTGGGGAGCTAATTGGATATGTTTTTCCCACCTGTTCTGTATTTTTCCATTCCTTTGTTTGGTTGTTCCCTCTCGCGGATCAGCCCTAACCTGCTGGAGGAACATCAGGTTTTGGATGCTGGAGGGCAGTAGTGAAGCCCAGATGAGCCAACTTTTCCATTGCGTGGCTCAGATGGTCTCTTCAGGTTGTTTAAAGCCCTTGGATGGGTGTCAAAGTTCAGAGACGCCTCTGGAGGGCAGGCAGTGCTCAGCAAAGAGCCCACATAGCAGGTCTGCAGTAAGTCCTGCCTTCAGGGAGGTCTGCACACTGAACAGAAGTTTTCTCAGCTCAAAGGTCAGGTCCTGTTCAGCTGCTCGGGCTTGCCATTCAAGTAAGAAACATGAATCCTTGCACCAGCTCACATACAACGAAACCTAGTAAGCCACAGCTGTGCTTGGAGACAAAAGAAGCAGATTAACAGGAGCTCCTCTGAGTTCAGAGACGTTCATTTTACAGGCTTACAAGGAGTGACCCCGAAGGGTACCTGCTTACAGGAAAGCCGTGTCTATGAGCCGAACCAAAATGCAAACCAGCTGTTAGCAGCATCAGCACCCAAGCAGCTGGACTCACAGCCCATTCAGTATAATCCATAGGCTAGGAAAACAACCTAAAACAACTTTAACTTTAAATACTAGAGCTCAGAAGTCACTCGTGTCCCTGGTTTCTGGTTCGTAGATCTGGTGTGTAGTTTTGTTGATAGACTGCAGGACACTGCACAGTCAGTGCTACTTGCAGTCACTGAGAATGAGCAAAACAAAGGGAGCTGGCTGGCTTCAGCCGGCAGACCTGCAAACTGGCTCCTAACTGCTTGCATCTCTCTTGCTCTGACACAGCTCTCCTCCTTAAGTCATATGCATTTACAAGTTTATGGCATAAGCAGGATGAGTACAGAAAATGCAAGACATGGTGGAAAGCCCAGAAGAGATTTTGTGATTGATTAAAATATAATTTCTGCACTGCTTTCAGCTTCTTTCTACCCAAGGCATGAGACTTTCTGAGGTGGATCCTGTGGTTAGCAGAGCAAGGAGAGGAAACACGCCAAACTGATGGGAGAAGAGTCACAGTGAGAAGCTGCCGACAGCAGAGGGCACAAAAGATAACCGCAGCATGTACTTGAAACCTGCACAGGACTAAAAGTGATAGCTTGCACTTGAAGTAAATCAAATCAGGGTTTTGTTACTTTGTCCTCATGACCATATAAAAAAATAGAGCTTCTTTGTTCTGATTTTTTAAACTTGCTTCTTAATTTTTTTCTCTCTAAATTTTAATGTTTTCTTAATACTTTAAATAAGGTGCCACTTCATGGACTCTGTGGTGTGATTTCCTTTGATATCCCAAATAACAAAGCACCAAATATTCCAGCACCTGTGGGATCAATGTGGTCGGTGTTTCCACTGGTAAACTCTGTGAACCCCTAAGGAAATTCATAACATCATTTCACCCCATTTCCTTTCCTAATTAATCTTTTTCGATATACACTATGGCTGCTGAGTTGATTAGATTAGAAGATGACATCTGATGTTTTGAGGTATTTGCATTCAGCATTCCACTGGAATTAGGAAAGCCTCATCTGGCATTACAGGACCAAGTGAGCAGAGTAGGAGGATTCCTGGATCCGTTCTTTCAATGCAGGATGGTGAGATCCAGCTCCTGAAGACCTGAGCATGTCTGCAGACAGCTCTGATGGATGCAGCTGCAGGGGGATAGCATGTGTTTAACTGGGTTTGCAGTGCCAGTGGCTGTGTATCGTTAGGGTTTAAACCTTTTGCATACACAAATCTCTAATATTTGCTTACTTTAAATGTATCTTTTATAATAACTTTAAGTATGTGTTTGCAGGTTTGGGGGCAGCATTGTTCATCGTTTCTCTATGGGTATGTCAGTCACATTAGCAGTGTTTTTCAGAAGGGTGAACAGCGGCTGTTCTTGCTCTTTCTCCCAAACACTGGAGCAAACAGTGCCAGTTTGCACACTTATCTGAATGTTGCTTTTTTTAAGGAAAAAAAAAAAACTGAGGAGAAGGACTTAGTTCTTGAGATGGTTGCATAGCAGCATAACTGAAGGACTTGCGCTGGATGGGATGGACACCACTTTGCTGGGTGGAGTGGCTGAAGACAGCAGGTGCTGGTGTTGAGAGCAGGAGGGCAGCAGTTCTGTCCCCATGGTATTCGTGGTGTGAATCACAGCGATGACCAGGAAAGCCCCAGCACTTCCTGTTCCTCTCTCAGAGCAAAAGGGCAGGTCAAGGGGGCACCCATCTGAGGTTGTTATTCTTTTTTTGTTTGTTTTGTTTTGTTTCTGAACAGGAGAAAACCACTCCTCCTGGAAGCACTGAGAATATTGTGGAAGAGATTGGTGAGTTGGGCCAAACTGTGAGATTATGGCTAGAGAAATCTTCTCCCGTGCAGGCATTTGCTTTTGCCACTTCAACTAGGAGTGATGGGGAAAACACTCCTGGCTTTGCCATCTCATGTGTGAATATCTGTACACCCAGCTAAATATTCAGATTCCTTTTTAGTTACCACCCAGGGTCTGGCTGTGAGTGCTGTGTATTATCTGCCAGGCAAGTGGGCATTTTCCTACAGCTAGTTTTTGAAGGAAAGCAAACCTACGTGGAAATCAAGACAAGAGCTGTCTTTGGGCATCAGTTTCATGAGGCTATATGCCCAGAGACCATTCTCCTGAACACTGTGGCTATGCCTACAGAGCCCTGAAAACAGGGACAGTAAGCAGAAGATGCTCCTGCTGGTCTAGCAGATAATCTTGGGGGACTATGGCTCTGGCTGGCATGCTCAGCCGTGTGGCACCCGGCGTGCTCTGGAGGATGTTCTCTGGCTGTGCCTGAGGTCACATACAAAAGGAAAAGAGCAGTCCTTGCCCTGGCCCACCACCACCAGGGACTCCTAAGGCAGCAAATGGGAGTGAGGATCTGGATACTCTTGGTCTTGCCTTTGCTTTCCTCTAATCAGTCTCCTCCAGGCCAGCCCGCTCCACGGGCTCCGGCTCGGTAGCGCTGTGATGCCCTGCCCCGCCTGGCTGGGGAGCCCGGCACTGAAACCCTTCCCTAAGCTTTTCCCGCTCAGCCTGATTTGCAAATATGTCATTGACTTAAAAATCAAATTTTATGTTTTCCTCTGATAAAGTGACTCTTCCTTCACTTGAAGGCGGTGAGCCCAGAAGTTGAGTCATTAGTGGACAGAGCTGGTTAAATAAACAAGGGTTTGCCAGGATGAGAGTGGAGGGGACTTCATGCCCATCCCAGACCTTCCTTAGTCAGTGGGTTTCGAAACTGTCCTCCACAGAATGTCGCTGGCAATTACTCTTGATGGCAGCTTTTGGAAACTTATATAGCTTCTCTCCATACTTGTAACAAGCATTTTTGACCAAAAAAAGAAGTAATTAAATCTGTGCTTTATTTTACAAGAAATCTTCTGCTGCCAAAATTTGATTTGACCAGCTCTACAGCCATTTAGTATTGTGTGTCTTGAAGGGAAGGAAACCCTCCTAATTTTAGTTTCCTCTGTTTTATCACATGCAGGTAAAACTGCATTACCCACTTCCTCATTCTGCAGTCCCTGCAGATTTATGTTTGGAAACCACAGCTTATTTATATACCTCCTTATTATGCTAAATTCATACACATATTTAACATAATAAGTATGTATACCAGTTCACAATGGACCATGTGACACAAAAAGCACAAGGCCAGACTCTCAGCTGCACCAGCTGGCAAGAAACAGACTGAACAGCAATGAGCTGATGGCGATTCTCCAAATGGGGAGTGATTTTTGGTTTGGCAGTTTGGTTTTGCACTCTTCTGAGCTGTCTGAACCCATGTGAGAAATACAGCACATGATGTGCTTCCTAGGAAAACAGGTTGGACAGCTTCAGGTATTGAAAGAGGATGCGCTGCCTTCCTATGGTGTAAGGCCAGCCTTGTCGCCCAGTGTGGAGGAAAGGGAGGCCAGAAGGATGTCCATGAAGTCATTTGGAGACCATTGTTTCTGTGTGCACACGAGGGCTGCGTTTGTGCTGGAAGCCAGTGACTGCCTTGTACTGGTTGTGTGGGGCCAGGTATGACCCCTGGTTGAGAGGTCCCTCCTGAGTCTTGGTGATTGCAGAAGCGATGGTCTCCTGCAGCAGTTGTGATCTTCAGGAGGTCAATGTGCTGGGTTTCCAAACACGCCACCCAAAAAAGGCACCAAATTTTAAAAGTTTAATCAAGCTTGAGAGGATAAAGGCAACTGAGGAAAGAAGGAGGCCTGCAGTAAAGGTTTTCTGGACCATTATACAAGATCCAGTGCTTGGGAGTGCCATTCCTAACCTCTTACGGTGCTTAGCCCCCACTGGCATCTGTTACCAGGCAGTCTCCTGCAGGGCTTGCTGACAACTGCAAGGAGCTTGTCAACAGAGGTATATCTTTCTTTGTCCTGCTTCCAGAGCAAGCGGTTCAGGAGACGGTAGACACAGATCTGTATGTGAGAAGAAGACAGCGCCCGACTGCTTCCAGGAGATACCGTGAGGGTTACCGGTAAAGACAGTTCCCCATGGGCATCTTGTTTTGGCTGTAGCTCTCCTTGCCTCCTTCGTCCTTTCTTTTCCTGCTCTTCTGGACTCTGTTTCTGCTAAGCTCAGCTGTGTCTTTACTGGGTTGGGGTGAGAGGACAACTGTTGGCAGCTCCTCGTGATGTTGGTGGCTCCCCGCGGGAGGTGTGCAGTGGCCCTGGGACAGGAGTGGGCTGGGGATAGGTAAAGTTGTGAAGATGGGGGATGTGGAGGAACACAAGATGGTTCTAGGATACTTTCCCCTGTTAATGTGGGGCAGGAGCTCTGGCCATGTGGGAGAAGAGCTGAGGAAGAGATGGCATCATTTTCTTCCTTGGCATGGGCCAGTGAAGAGAGTGTCTCATGAGTGGCCTGAATTGGCTGACATGTCAGCAAAGGCCCTACTTGGCTTCCATCGTTCACCTGGTATGTGTGAGTGTCTGGGGAATGGGACAGTGTCTTGTCTTGGGAACCTCCATGGAAATGGAGAGGCCTTTCCCAGTGCGTTGTCTCTAGGTGGCAGCTGAGCCCTTGGTGGAGCCTGGAGTTTGGCCAGCATCCTGATGGGCTGCAGTGGCCATGCCAAGTAAGACCCTGGAGGCAACCCTGCAGCTTGGTCTTGTGTTATCTGAATCAGCCTCAGTCACCATGCAGGGAAACTGGGGGCTACACCTTTGAAGCAAAGAGGAACGGGTTTATTTCTGTTGCTGACCCCCTTCATTGCAGGCTCAGAGACCTCAAAATGAGCTATGCTGATGGAGCAGAGCTGCACAGCCATGTTACAGCAGGCTCAGTCCAGCTCCAAAGTTTACTATGACCTAAGTGACAGGAAAGGGAGAAATGGCACCTATGGAAACTCAGTGTGGGCTCCTGCTGCCAGGCAGCTGGCTGTCCAGCTTCTAGCCACTTCAGGAAATGGAGGAAAGCAAGGAGGATATAGGGTTTAGTAAAAAAAAAAAAAAAAAAAAAAAAAAAAAAAAAAAAAAAGGGGTGTGGCTCTCTTTTTACATTGTTCAGCCATTAAAAAGCACCTGCTTGGGATTTTCTTTCTTTTCCATTTCAGCAGTCAATGCTTACACAGTCTGAGAGTGGTCCTATGGCTTGGGGGAGCTTGGTTTCACACCTTGTAGTAGTGCCCTTTGTCTGGCATAATGCACAGTGTATAGATGAATGTATGTGCATATATAGATATGTGTGTGTATATTTATCTAGAACATCCTCTGCCCACTTCCACCTTCTTCAGCACATCTTAAACATTTGTGCTGGTTTCATGAAATTAAGCACAGTTGAAGATAGTTTGCATATGCACACTTATTGTTAGGTATCCCCTGTAGGGATATTTGTGATGCATTAGCTTGTATACAATATATTAGCTCATATAGAGCTTATATTGTGTGTGTGGTATGTATATGTAATGACACGGTTTAACCTTGCTTTGGCTCTGCAAGGTAGGTCATGCCACATGCTCTGTCATGGCAATTTCAAGCTGACCAAGGGTCCCTAAGCATCAGGTTATGTTGACAGCTGAAATAACCCTCCTCAGGCATGCAAAGCATCTGCTCGTTTATAATTAGAGCCCTTTCCTCAGCAGCTGCACCAGTGCAGAGTCAGTTCAGAGGAAAATGGGGAGCGGGGAGGTGGGATGTTCATACGTCATAGGTGTGGGACCTTGGTTAATCATGTCATCCACTGTCCACCATGTCAGGGGGAAGGCCCCTTGGTGGGACCTGCTTCCCCAGGGCATTGCTGCTGGCAAAGCCATGTCCTGGTCACAGGGCTAGGTCTCAACAGGGAGCAAGGGTCTGGCCCTGCCACTCCATGTGGAGATGCTCAGCTGGCATCCAGGATCAGGCAGATGTTCAGGCATCTTCCCCTTTTTGCCTTAAGCACATAGTAGAGAAGGGAAGTAGATTCAGAGAGTCCATCTCACAGGACCTGATGAGCAGGGAAGAAGATGTCCTTTTCTGTCAGGGTTGCATGTAGCTGAAAGCAAGAACTTCTTGTGCTTCCTGGCATCAAGGGTTACGTGCATGTTTCGACCCCCTTTGAAGTATGTGCAAACGTTCAGGCACTCACTGGACAAACTGTCTCAGCTTTTCATAGCTGGGATGCTCCTCAAGAGTGGGCACTGGGCCCCTGCATGCTGGAAGGGCCTTGACAACCTGATCTGCTGCGGCTGCTGTTTTGCTCATCTGTACTCTGTCACAGTTCATTCTGGTGTAAAGTCCAGCTTGGGGCACTGAAGTCATTTAGGCTTTGCACCAGTGCAAAGAAGATGAGCATTTGGGCTGGAGCCATTAAGTGTGCAAAGAGCTCTGCAACTGGGTTGACCAAAAGCTGCTCTGCTCTCACCAGTGACCTTGGTTTGAACTGCTGCATCCTCAGCCCGTGAGCAGCATCAGCAGGTCCCATCTGCAAGCCTTGGACTGAGGACTGCTGCTCTACCCTGGTGAAAGTGTCCTTCCCTCCAAGGGTGATGCCACTGTTTAGTTTCTCCTCTTACTTCAAGATGTGGTTGTCGTCCCTCCACTGACTGCCTGTGTGTTTTGGTTTTGTTCTTTTGTTACAGGCCTGAAACAGCTGTTCAGCCCGAGACCGATACTACTTAGAGCAGTAGCTGGTAAGTGTCCCCCCATGACTTGCTGCCCATTTTATATAGCTCTGTCAGACTAAAGGGGTTATGTGGCCACAGCTTGTGACACCCGTCTGTGGGTGGTATGTTTGGCTGTCCTGTCTATCCACCATGTTCATGGATCAAGAAACTGCAGAGCACAAGGACTGGGTTGATGTCCTGAACCTCAGGCTGTGCTTTGTATTGCACCAGAAGTCCTGGTGGGCTTGGAGTCCCATTGCATGCCTCTTCCTGCCTGGCTTGTCCCTGTCTGGATGCTGCCAGAGAGGAGGACTGAGGCTGAACCCATCTGCCTGCATTGCCCCACCACCATAGGGTTCCTGCCACAGCCTTGTGTTTAAGTGGTTTCTGTGGGTATGATCTATTCACCAGTTTGAGACTCTCTTGGCACTGCCAAGACACAGCCTGGCCCTCTGTAAGAAATGCAGAGCTGGCAGAGGTGTTGTTGGTCTCAGGGCTTTCTGGAGCCACTTGAACCAGCAATCAAGAAATGGTCTTTGCCACCATTATTGTCATCTGCCTTGAAGTGAAGCTGGCCCTGAGTAGACGCCTTCCTACCAGGGCATGGCCTGTCAGTGCTTGCTCCTGCTCTTCCTTCTTCTCCCAGAGTCTATGTCTACATCCCACTCCTGTGATCTTCAGCGGGGTGTCATTTCCTTTTTCTTCCTGTTCCCCGACAGCTCCAGCTTCCACAGTGTGTGGCGGCAGCTTGCAAAACTAGTGTCATCGCAGCCTTCCTGGAGGAAACCTGGAGTGAACCAAGGGGTTTGGTGGGGTGGGATGGGATCAGGGCATCTAAAGATCGGGGCATACCTGGGTGAGGGGAACGCTTGACATTGCAGCTCTGTTGTGGCTAAGGCAAAAAGCTTTCCCTGTGTTAAGGCCAGGTCACGTACCTTTGCTGTTTCTTGAGAATAAACATCCAATCTTGTTTGTACAGCTGCAGTCTTCATCTAACCAGACATTCACTGACTGAAGACAGGCTGCTCCACAGCAATCCCTTCCCTGTTCCTCTCAGCAGCTGTAGCTTCCCACCCAGCTGGTGACCCTGGTCAGCACCATGCGGCACTGAGAGAAAAGGCAATGCCTATAAGGAGAAGGCAGCATCTCAAGAAACACCAAATGGTCTGGCCTGGCCAGCGCAGTAGTTGCCTGTCTCAGGCAGAATCCAAAGCTATCCCATGACCTGAGGACTGCTGGCATTTATAGCTGGTGGCTGCCTGGCTTGACCCTTCTGGCTAAGGGGAGACAGGGTTTGTGCAAACACTGGTGGAACCAGGGGGCTGGATGTGCTTCCCACTATTGGGGTCCAGCCCAAAGTTGTCACCTGTGGATTCAGTTTGTGTCTGTGACCTGAGAGCAAAGCCAGAGAGTGTGGGGGCTGAGCACTGGTGCACATCCTTCTTAGAGCTTTTTCTCCCAGTTCAATGGCTTTCCAAAGCCCCCTCCCACATGGCAGCACTTGGAAGTCAGAGGAGTTGGATGTGACTGGTGATGCTGGGAAGCAGTGGGCAGGGGCTCAGTGGAGGAGAAGACCCAACACAGCTGGTAGAAATGCTCTGGGTTGCTGATCCGTCCCATCTAGCCTGCTAAACCCCATCCAGTGGCTTTTTCAGTCCCTTTTTTTTGCAATGTAAAGGCTGTCCCCAAAGCACTCTCACTCTTCAGCCTGGATATGCAGTGAGTATTTGATGTCCTCAGACTTCTTGCCTTTGTGCCATGACCTGACAGAGGAGGGAGGAGAGCCTTCCCGATGGCTGGTATGGTGACGCTTCTCTAGGATAGACTCGGAGGCAGTAGTCTCCGCTTTGACCCCTAGATCTTGGCTTTTCTGCGCTAGTTGCAAGTCCTGTGGGGAGTCTTACCCTTAGCGCAGCTGGGTGGGAGATGAGAAACCCCCCTCCGTGGCTGGGCTGGGACGCTCTGCCAGTTAAATGTCCCTGCTGCTGGGCTGGCAGAAAGGTACACAAAGGAGCATTTTCTAACTGCTCCACACCCGCTGTCCTTTCCCTAGGACGTGTGCCAGTGAGACCCCATGGGAAGCACAGCACCAATGAATGTATTCTGCCAAGAAAAGAAAAACAAAACCTCCCGGCAGGTCTCTCAAGTCATGATGGTTATGGGCAGCAACTGGGGAAGGAAAAAAGTTGAAGTGGATAAATAGTAAGGATTTCCTCAGGATTTCATCTTGAGTGGATGCAGGTGAGCAGCATAAAGATGCTTAAAATAGCTTCCAGGCAGACAATAGCTGCTCTCCCTTGAGAGGTGCCAGGACAGGAGCTCTTGGAGCAGGGGTGGGTTCAGCAGGAAGGAAAGGTAAGGGCCACGCACTCACCTGGGGCAGCAGATCCGCTTGGAAGGACAGCATCCCCCAGAACCGGGCTGGTCAGCTTGGGAGCATCACCTGGGTCCCATGGAACAGGATTGGCCACACGTTTTTATTCATTGTATTGTCCAATCCCAGCACCAGTGGCTGTCAGGGTCACCCTGTGTTTGGTTCTGTCCTTCTGGGCAGAATGCCTGTGGTGGCCAAAGCCACCTGCCAGCCCTTTGCAGAAGGGGAAGGGGTCGGGGGGGAGGCTACAGCTTGCATAACTCTGCCCCTGCAGTCTCCCCAGGCCCTGACATCTGATCCCAGGGGTGGGGAGCATCTCCCAGCTGGGTGCTGTAAAACCCCACCTAAGGACCTCAAATCTTGGCCCCCTGATGGGTACATCCCCCCTCACTCAGCAGTAAATGCCTGGTGTCTTTCAGCCTGCAAGGGACAGGTCAGCAGCTCCAAAAGCACTTTGTTATAAGCAGCGGGGAGGTCTCCAGGTTCGGGAGGGCAGCGTGGATTAGACTTGCTTTGTGGCAGCAGCCTTAGAGGCAGCACTCGCTAGTTGAGAGGTATCACCGCAATGTAGAGTAGCAATAAAAATAGAAAGGTCCTGTTAACTGCAGGGCGGGAGCTCAGAGATGTCTCTGTTATGACAGCAGAGCAGATGTTTGGGGAGTGCTGCTCGGACTGTGCCGGGTCCTTTGCCCAACACCCCCGAGGGATGTCGGTGCCCGCGCAGACACATGCTGGTGATTGCTGTGGGTGCTGGCTGGGGCACAGCCTGGTATCTCACCAGCAGCACTGGCGCAGGCAGAGCCTGTCAGGCAGCACAACAGCATTGGCCAAGGGGGTTTGGTACAGCCTTGCTCTGCAAGGCTGAGCAATGCTTCCAGGATGCCAGGAGAGCTGCCGAGGCAGCCTGCAGCAATAGGTGCGTGCATCTGCATGTGCAGCAGAGTCAGCTTGTTCTTGTACAAACCATTTGGAGTGAAACCACCAATAAACACTGAGCATTCTGTGCCTGCGTTAGCGAGCTGAGCCTTGTTGCATGTCTCTTCTCTTTGCCTCCCCATGCCCTGTCCCCGTTCCACATTGCAGCTTGGCGATGGCCACCCAACCAGCAGGACAGGGCACCCGTGGCCATGGCTGACTACCTGGATGTGGTGGCCACAGCTGACTGTCCAGACATGATCCCACGGCCACAGGGAGCCCTCCACATCCCTCGGTGCTGCAGTGCAGTGGTGAGCACCTGCTGCTGGGCACCCACCCTGTGCAGGCTCATGTGCTGTCACCGCAGCCACCATCCTGGGTTGCACTGGGTCTGCCCACACCCCTGCCTTCCTCCCAGCCCAGCGGTGTGCACCCACAGCCCCCAGTCTGGCTGTGGGGTGGGAGTGGTGGGGGGCTGTGGTGCACCATACTGGGCGTGAACTTGGCCAAATATCCGCAGGGGCTTTGCTGGAGTGGGTTCTGCCCCGGCTGGTCCTGCACGGGTCCCACCAGTGTCCCTCAGCCTCAGTGGCACCAACAGATGTTCCCACTTGTCTCCCACGCACTAAGGATCAGCCATCTCTGACCTCCTCCACTGGCTGCAAGGCCCACCCTGCAATAAAACCCTTCTACCCTGGTACAGGCTGGCCACATTCCAGCACCTGAACAAAGCAACTTCCTCTGCTGAGAGTGTATTTTTGACATGAGAAAAATGTGCTCTTATACAGTATCTGAGCCTTTCAGGTTTTTCCTGCCTTTAATAGGGCCAACCAGAAGAGCTTATTCAAAATACAGGTAGGAAATATATTCCAACAATGAGGTACATTTTCTTAATTAAGCGGTTAAAGGTTTTGCAGGGCTGTGTAAGCTTGACACACTGAGCTCTGCCTTGGCAAAGCCAAGCCGTGCCATGCTCGCTGTAGGTTGGAGAGCATAGATGTGGCTGTGTCCAGCCCACCCAGCCAGCAGACATGGACACCACCCCCCAAAAGCGATGAGAGCTGCAGCTTGCCTCCTGGTGCCATGGCCCAGAATTGCCCCATGCTGCAGATCCACCTCCTGGGTGGACAGGATACAAAGGGAATTCAGGCATTAGCCATATGCCTGAGCATGGTGGCCATGACTGTCACCCTGTCATCTCTGCACTTCTTCTCCCCTACCGTTCCCCACGCATTGCATGGGCAGCAGCCCCTCATGGTGGCAGCTCCACCAAGGCTCCCTTCATCTTGTGGCAGGACATTTGGTCTTCTGTCCCCAAATCCCCCCTTGCTCTACCTTCCCACAGGCTGGCAGGCTACTGTGCAGCTGGAGAAGGCACAGACAGGAGCAAGGAGCTTTCTAGGGGTCCAGAATATGCTCCCCACCAGAAGGATGGAAGCCTGGCAGCACAGAGCAGCAGTGGGCAAAGCAAGCACCAGGGCTGAGAGCATGGGGACCCGAATGGGTCTGGGACATGCCGCAGGCGTGACAGGGAGTCCCTCGAGTCTGATTGCACCATGCAGATCCCAGCAAGGGATGAGTCAGGGCCCCTTCTGGGTAAGGGAGTTTCCTCTCCCGAACAGCTCTCCACCTCCCTTTGTAATTCCAGTGTCTCATGACTGCATAAATACAATGTCTCCAAAATGTGATAGTTAAACTGCATAAACCCTGTCAGGAGGAATATTGGCTTTACTACCCTACAGTTGAGCAGCCACTTAGCTGTAGCTGCAGAGCGCTTAGGCCCAGCAATCAGCTCTGCGTGCTCATGGAGTTCATTTTGCTCAAGTCCCAGGTGCGAACGGCCCCAGCGCTGCTTTGGGGATGCACACACTGCTGGAGCCTGCGCTGGAGTCTGTGGGAAAGCTCATACTGCCAAGGTCCCCCCTCCCTGGGGTGCAGATGGCCTTGCACAGTTTTACACACCAAGGAGCACCTGAGTGGCATAGCCTGCCCCTTGCAGCGCAGCTTCTCCTCCACAAATAACTGCGGATCCCATGAAGACACTGTGGCTGCGGGGACACAGGGGGCTAGCAAGACCTGGGGCAAAAGCCGCCCCTCTGGCAGAGCTCCCTCCTTGCTCTGAAGCGCTGGTTTCCAGTTACAAAAGAGGAAGACACCAGGCTGCTGAGTCATGCGCAGGAGCCCACATCTGGCCCAGATGCAGGAGCAACTGCTTCATCAAGTGTCTGTTTGGCACCAAGTCCATTCTAGAGCTGGGACCTCCTCCTCCCACTGAGTCCCAGTGTCTGGTGGAGTGGAGCAGTAACCACACATGTCTCCCCATGGGGAGATCCCAGGAAGGGGGAACTGGGCAGCCCCATGAGCAGGTCCGGGGGAGCGGGACCTGAGAGTTGATGGGGACGAAGAAGAAGGCCAGGCCTGCCTCCTTCCCATCACCCAGGGAGTGGGGTCCCAGTGCAACTTCACGGGGGGGGGGGGGGGGGGGAAAAATTCTCTCCCTACCCAAGTGTGCTGGGGGATGTGCAGCAGTATTTCCTCTTCGCTCTGCATCTGGACAGGCTGGGTGCTGGGTCCTGTACAGCAGAAACACAGCACTTGGACACAGCGGCTCATGGGGGCCACAGGGACCAGTCCCAAGGAAAAGCCCTGCCGCTGCCAGTGGGGCAGGCTGCGCCAAGGCCTCCTGGCACCACCACGCAGCCCTCCAGCTCCTGGTTCAACCACTGAGGCTGATGCAAGGAGAGACACAATGTCCTCCAACACAGCTGTGCTGCTAGTCCTGGCTGGGGAATTCAGTGGGGTGGGGGGATGGATACAAAGCTGGTGAACACCCGTCCGCTTATCCATCCTTCCATCCATCCGTCCACCCAGCCCACCCCGGGAGAGGAGCTGGGAAGAGCCAGAGGCGGCTCTTCTGGGACACGGGGACGAGCGGACTTATTCCGGGGACGGAGCCTCCTGCAGGGCTCTCCCTCCGCCCCCTCCCCGTCCCGCCTCGACCCACCCTCCCCGGTGCGGCCCCGGCGGGCGGCGGTGGCGGCGCGAC
>NW_010972624.1:1142537-1177809 GCF_000737465.1 Haliaeetus leucocephalus
CCCCGTCCCACCCCCATCCCCATCGCTGTCCCCATCCCCGTCCCCATCCCCGTCCCAACCCCATCCCCGTCCCCTGTTCCCGTCCCTTCTCACCCCCCGCCGGCCGGGGACGGGGCTCCCGCCGCCCCCCTCACCCCGGGAATCCCGCCCCGCTCCTGCCCTGCCAGTATGTCCAGCTTTGGGGGTGTATGTGGGGGGTGGTGGTGGTGTATTTTTTTTCCTGCTGTTTTCTCCGATTTCTGGTGAGTTTCCTTCTGTCCAGCGCAAGCCTCTGGACAGGAGCTCCCCCGTGTGTTCCTCCTCCTTTCTCCTGCTTTAACTAAAATGCGGAGAGACCGTGGAAATAGGGCACCTGGGGGGATGGGTTTGGCCGGGAGAAGCTGGTACAGCTTCTTTTTCTTTGGAAGCTGGGCAGGAGCAAGAGTTTGGCAGAAGGGGGATGTTGATAGTGATTTTGGGGATGTGCCTGAAAGGGGACGGACACCTTTTTGATAGTGACCATCTAACAGAAGAGAAAGCAGGGCTGGGGCTGGTCCTGTTCAGCGGAGGCATGAGGCATGTGTGCACTTCTCCATCTTCTGTAGCCTGAGAGCAGATGAGTTTAAGGGCTGTCAGGCACAGCAAAAGGGGAAGGTGGGGGGTTTTATGTTCTTTTGTGGAATCGCTGTCAGCTTCATCCTTTGGAGTTACTGCAGTTTCCTCCTGTTTGTGAGGAGACATCTGTGCACTGGCATTAGCTCAGGTGGCCACAATAAATGGGACCATACAGGCTCACTCACAAGCCTGGGTGTTTGCGTCCATAGCTGTGATGCTACGGTCCCACTGCGGCTGGCATTTCACCTGGAAAAGACTGCAGGTATCCATCCGTATAGCAGTCACCCCTTTGGGCTGCTGTGATCATCAGCCATGACTTTAAGCAGCTGGAGGGTTGGGTGCATTCCTGATCCGTCAGCCCAGCAGCACAGGAAGGCGGCAAGGCTCCGGCACCCGTGCTGGTAAGCATTGCACTGGCTGGAAACCTCCACTTGTCTGATACCAGCTGGCCAAAGACTGTGAGGAGGTCAACTAAGCTCAGCAGGTGATGGTACAGCTGTTCACGGAAATCTTTCTGGAAATGGGAAAACAAATCTCACTTTTTTTTCAAGTGTCTTAAATAGTCAGTTCCTCCCCACTGCTTATTCCGCAGACTCACTCTGCATCTGCCGGAGCTGCAGCAGGGTTGGTTGGTGTGGTGGCCAGTGGAGCTGCTCTGCGCCACATGCGACAAGAATCCAGCCAAACCCATCTCTCCTCTCCTTCCCTACCCTCACCTTGATGGAGAAGATGGTTACTATCATCTTTAGTGGTGTTTTATGTCAATTCTTGTAGAATAAATTGGAAATAACTGGAAATAACTATTAACACAGACATGGTCCAACTTCCAATGTTCACACAAGTGTCAGGGTTTCAAACACTGAAAACTGCTGGCTTTGTCCCATTGTTGCTGTTATGTATCTTGATAAACTTCTGAAGAAATGTAGAGAGGAAAAATTATGGGGCTTTAAGGCTGTTAAATGTCACTGGTGTGTTTCTATGTTTCCTAACAAGCTTTTTTCTCTCTCCCCGCCCCCCCAACTTTTAAAGGATCTGAGCGGGGAGATCTCTTGTTCAAGCCATACCCTTCTCAGTCTGAATTTTGTGGCATTGCTGCTTTGCTTTGCAAACCAGTAGTCCCCAAAGAAGCGTGCCTGCCTCTGCCAGTTAGCATCCAGGTCGGAGGCCTTGTGTTGCTGTCCTGCAACAGCCAAGTCGTGGCAGCTTCCTTCTGTGCTCTATTTGTGGCTGTGAAAACGACAGGCCCCCTCTCCTCTCGATCTGAACTGTAACAAAAATCCCAGCCTTCATCATGGGAGATATCTGGCACGTTGGATTGATGGTACTTGTGTACATCTGGTTTCCCAAGGTTGCTGCTCAGAATCTCATAAAAAACCCCAGGGACCAGAAAACAGAGCATACGCTTTTGATTAATGAAGTCAATGCTGACAGCCCAGGAGAGGACACTTCTGAGTTTGTGGAGCTCTATCACACCAGCGGTCAAACAGCCCGCTTGGATGGCTACTATCTGGTCTTCTACAATGGCAATGGAAACCGAGCCTACAAGGTTTTAAACCTCCAGGGCAAAGTTACTAACAGCCAAGGGCTCTTTCTCATTGGCTCCTCTTCTGTGAACCCTGCTATAGTTATTCCTAAGAACACTATCCAGAATGGCCCTGACGCGATTGCTCTCTACTATGGAAAAGGGAACTACAAGGAGGGCATGAGCGTCACAAGTTATGGGCTAGTAGATGCCTTGGTCCATAAGACTAAGAAGACGGACAGAGCAGACACCCTGGTCAGGGTACTGACCCCTGGCAGAGATGCTTTCCTGGAGGATTCCACCTTCAGGACCATGGATGAGTCAATAGAAAGGTGCCGTGGGGAAGATTCTCAGTGGATTTTCCAAGTGGCCATGCCCAGTCCAGGCACAGACAACCACTGCATCCTAACTTCTCAGCTGAACGCATCTGCTGTCTTGATCAGCGAGGTTCTTGCTGCCTCTTCTTCTGAAGAGTTTGAGTTCATAGAGCTTCAGGGTCCCCACTCCACCATGCTGAGGGACATTGTTCTGGTGCTGATCGATGGTCAGACCAAAGACATTTATTTCACCATGGATGTTTACGGCAAAACCTCACTGGATGGGCTACTTCTGATCGGTCCAGCACAAAGCAAAACCTCAGGTAAGGACTGCATTTTGATGACTACCTCAGAGATAGGGGAGCGATCAGCCAATTTTGGGTCTGGAGGATGCTGTTATTTGTTACTGTTGTTTGGTGTTCTGAGATTGGTGAAAATGTGACTCCGAATTCAGTGGCAGATAAAAAAGCAAATGAAATGTTAGAGATTATTGGAAAAGGAATTATATAAAGCAAATTAAATATTAGAAGTTACTAGGAGAAGATGAAAGAATGGATGGCATCTTTTATGCTACTGTGTAAATCCATAGTTTGTTTCCATCTTTAACTGTGTCTTGTGTGGTACAATACCTTAATCTCAAAAAGGCTATATTAGAATTGGAGACATTCAGAGAAGATCAGCTAGGATGGATAGTGCTCTGGAAATGCTTTCACATAAGAAATAACTAAGTACACGAAGAAAAGAGAAAGCTTATGAGGGCCCTGACAAACGTTTTGGAAATGTGAGTAGCCTGAAGAAAGTAGACAGGGATCTCTTGCTTACCTTTTCTCCTTGTACAAGAACTAAAGGGCATCAAAAGAAGGTAGAAGGATGTGGTTTAAGGACAAAGCAGAGGTGGTATGTCTCGCAGAAGTGGTAGACCTGCAGAGCTCCAGGTGAGGGACCTCGTGGAGGTCAGAAGACCACGTGTGCCTTTGCTGCTTGGGAAGACACGGTTCCGCTCCCAGCCCTGTGGCCAGCCTGCTGTGGGACCCTGACTGTGCCACATCTCCTTGGAGTGTCCCCCTTCTCTATGTGTAACTTGGTGGTCATTCACAGCAGGTACATACTCTCGTCTCGAGAAAGCACAAAGGCTTTTCTTCCATTGCGCCATCTGCAAATGTAGGTGACACATGTATTGGCTGTGTTAAGCTGCAATCTAAACTTCCTTCCAATGGTCAACATTTCTTCCAGGCCACCTGAGGAAAAAGAAATATCTTGTTATTTTGGGCACCTCAAAAGTAGATTTTGGCAGCTGGAGACACTGACTCTGCAGATGTCTTGTGTAATTCACTGACTCATGATTTCTGAGTCAGGGAGAATATTCATTCCTTACAAAGCTGGTTCCCGTAAAAATAAAAATAGTTTTGCAACTAAAACTTTTTTTTTTAAAGCAGTTGAGCTCTTTCTTACAATTCAAACTGCTCCAAATACTCTTTGACCACAAGTAGAAGAGCTGATTGTCCACTTGAGCTGTGCTTTTCTCACCAGGAAAGGTGCTCTGCTCTTACCTCTGGATGAACTGGGGCTGTTAACAGTCAACAGCTAAAGGGGGGGTGGGGTGTCAAAGAAAGTGATGTGAAAGCACAATCAACTTGCAGACTAAGCAGGAAATTTCTAAGGATTACATTTAACTCTTCCTCAAGGCTCACTCAAGTCAGGAAAGTAATTGGACATATGCTTTGGCATTTTTTTTTCCAATGATGCCTTGTCAAGATGTCTCAAGCATGCTGTGCACACATTTTTGTGGAAGGTTTTAACCAAAAAACACCCAATGACACTGTGTGATTACATTAATCATCTTAAAAGGGTACTTTCATAGTGACTCCATGCTGAGCACTCTGTGAGATGTTGATTTAACCTGACCACTTCAGATTTGGGACAGGAGCTCTTTAAATGGCCCCAGCTGTTAGTCCTGTCTTTGTATGGCTTGTCTGCCTATCACAGCAGAGACCTTAAAGCTGTGAGAGCACCAGAGCAAAAGTCCTCCCTTGACAGATGCCAGTGTGAAAACTTTCAATTGAATCATAGAATGGCTTGGGTTGAAGGGACCTTTAAAGATCATCACAGTTCCATCCCCCCTGCTGTGGGCAAGGACACCTTCCACTAGATCAGGTTGCTCAAAGCCCTCTCTAACCTAAGCTTGAACACATCCAGGGGATGGAGCATCCACAACTTCAAGGGGCAACCTGTTCCAGCATCTCACCACCCTCATCGTAAAACTTCTCTTCCTTGTTCTTCGAATCTAGATCTACCCTCTGTCATTTTAAAAACATTACCCCTCATCCTATCAGTACAGGCTCTGGTAAAAAGTCTGTCATATAAGCCCATCTTTCTTATAAGCCCCCTTTAAGTATTGAAAGGCCACAAGAAGGTCTCCTCAGAGTCTTCTCTTCTCCAGGCTGAACAACCCCAACTCTCTCAACCTTTCTTCATGGGAGAGGTTCTTCCAGCCCTTGGATAATTTTTGTGCCCCTCCTCTGGACCTGCTCTAACAGGTCCATGTCCTTCTTGTGCTGGGTCCCCCAGGGACAGCCACAGTACTCCAGGTGGGGTCTCATGAGAGTGGAGTAGAGGGGGAGAACCACCTCCCTTGACCTGCTGACCACACTTCTTTTGATGCAGCCCAGGATACAATGGGCTTTCTGGGCTGTGAGCGCACATTGCCAGCTCATGTCCAATTTTTCATCCACCAGTATCCCCAAGTCCTTCTCTGCAGGGGTACTTTCTATCCATTCATCCCCCAGTCTGTACTGATACTGGGGATTGCCCTGACCCAGGTGTAGGACCTTGCACTTGGCCTTGTTGAACTTCACGAGATTCACATGGGGCCACTCCTCCAAAGTCCCTCTGGATGGCATCCCTTCCCTCAAGTGTATCAACTTGGTGTCACCAACCTCTCAGCTTGGTGTCATCCACAAACTTGTTGAGGGTGCACTCACTGCCTATGTCATTAATGAAGATGTTGAACTGTGTTGGTCCCAATACGGACCCCTGAGGAACACCATTTGTTACTGATCTCCGCTTGGGCATAGATCTGATGACTGCAACTCTTTGGATGTGGCCATCCAGCCAATTCCTTATCCATTGAACAGTACATCCATCAAACTCAAATCTCTTCAATTTAGAGACAAGGATGTTGTGTGGGACCGTGTCAAAGGTCTTGCACAAGTCAAGACAGAAGACTTCAGTTGCTCTTCCCTTATGCTCCAATGCAGTCACTCCATTGTAGAAGGCTACCGGATTAGTCAGTCAGGGGAAAAATAGTTCCCTGGGCAGGGGTGCATCAGGGTTAAGGCACGGGGCTGCCCCTTAGCGTGCAGGTGCCCTGGTGGCACTTCTCAAGGAGTAACCACTTCTCCTTACCCTTCTGCCTCTCATGTGATTCCTCCTTTAATGTTTATTCCCTGGAGCCATTTATGCAAGGAGAAGTATCAAAATAGCAGCAGTCTGCTGCTTTTTAATGTCCTCAGCAGTTCCTACTGCATGCTGGGGAAATGGCTTGTGAAAGAAAGAGTAAGTATGAGGAAGGAAATTGAGAAGCTCATGAAATTGAGAAACTCCAGCAAACCTAAACCTTAATTCTGTATACTGGCCTCTGCTGAATATGTGTGTGCATATATGTGTGTGTACGTGTGGAGTGTTTGTGTTTGTAAAAACCATGGACTAGAATGCTAGAATAAAATGTCCATTCTTAAGTATTTTTGTGTACTATTAAAGTAGCTGCTACCTGAAAGGTTAGTGGATTTTGCAGATTTCTTTTCAAATTAAAAATTGACTTTACTGCAGACAAAGTCATATCACCACTTGCTTTCCAGTTCCCCTGCTTACTCATGAATCAGCTTCGCTGTTCGCAGAACCGAAATAGCAGGACGAACTCTGCTCAGATTTCCCCCTCCAGCCTCCTCTACACTGTGGATCTGGTCACGAATGGGGAAATACAGGCTGAACAAATGTGAGAAATGTTAGTGAGAAGAAAGATGGGGTAGCAGATGCCAAATTTGCAATAGCCAGACAACCCCAGCCACTTTCTGAGTTCCTGTGTCCTGATCTCCAGGACCCATCTGATGCTGGTTTCCTACACAGTGGGTATTGCTCATGTGTTGCTTACGTGCCATTGTTGCTCCTTTCCTTGCTGGTCTGCAGTGGATCTGCCATTCCCGGAGAATACCACCCGTCCTGTCCTCAGAGGTGGCCCCAAAGCCATTGCCCTCTACAGAGGCAACAGCAGCAGTTTTGTCCCGGGGAAGGCTCTGCCAGTGACCGGCCTGTTGGATGCCTTTGTGTATACAAGCAATGAGGAACCGAACCCTGAGCTGCTGGAGATCCTGACCCCTGGCAGACCTGCCTACAAGGAAAAGCGGTGAGATGCTTCTCGCTGGACAGGGCTGGGAGGAGAGGTTGGCACCAGAGTTGCCCTTGCCTGCTAGGGTCACCCCTGCTTTGTGCCCCAAACCCCAGTCGGGACTGGAAGACAAGTGCCACCTCCAGACCAGGGTCTCCTCATGGCACTATTGAGTCCCGGCCTTTTTCCACTGCCTGGTCTAAGTTTGTAGGTGAGCCCCTCTCCACAGTAGTCCTGGTGCAGCTGTACAGTTGCAGAATAAAGTACTCAAGGAGCAATTTTCTGACCAAATGATTGCCGGTTATTATTTAATAATTTTAATTATTTATTGTTTATAAAAGTGTAGTGGTCAATATAATAAATTTTCCAGTACCACTTTCAACAAGAAAAGAGTTTTTTTAGGTTCAGGATGGAATTTCAGGTCAAAATGAGGACGAGGGAGGGACTTCAGCATCACTTGCTTGACCCAGGAGGAAGTCCCTGCCCTGCTTCATCCAGACTAAGGACTGGAAGTGGGGTTACTGTTCATTCTGGGTTGAGCCACTTTCTTTTTGGGTTTTGGGTTTCTTTTTGTCTTTGTGGGTTAAGTGAAACATTAATAACCTCAGACTTTTGTGAGACATGAGAACTGTTTCCTTCACATTTTAGGCATGCTCTATGAACAGAAGAAAGAGGACAACAGAGTGGGTAAAGGACAGTGGAGCAGGTGGAGGAGCAGAGGCAGCTAGGTGCTATGCACATGAAGATGGGGTGGGGTGTGTGGAACCAGACAATAAGCAAAAAAAAACCCTGGGCAAGCTCTTGTCTGTGGTTTTGACGGCAAAGCAGGAGACTTGGCTTCTGCGTGTAATTGTCAACCAAATACCAATCACAGAATCATAGAATCACAGAATGGTTTGGGTTGGAAGGGACCTTTAAAAGTCATCTAGTCCAACCCCCCAGTCATCCTCTTTGCCTTTGAGTTGAGGGCTCTTGCTCAAGCATTTCATTCTCAGGTGCTGCCTTTCCAGTTTCTCTAGCTGCACCCCACCATTCTTCCCAATGGTCCCAGGCTGAGCATGAGTGTGTCTGCACTATCTTGCCTGTCTTCAGATCAGTCAAAAAAGCAGCCAGTGCTAGAAGAAAAAGGGTTGGATGAAGCCCATGCTCTTCTCTCTCAAGATTTAGTGAGGTCTTGTGGGGTTTTTTGAGACAAGGAGGTACTGATGAGGATGGGATATCTCTTCAAACCTTGTGAAGGGAGAGGACTATAAGTGCATGGTTTCACCCTCTGGTGCAGGCAGGAGTGACTGGTGGGTGAAGACCACTCAGGTCGCTGGCTGGCAGGTCATGTTTTCTTTCATTTACATCTCTGTCTCTTGCAGGGACCAGCTGGGAGATGTGTCCATGAACCAGTGCAACTGCTGCTCAGTGACCCGGGACTCCTTGTCCTATGTCCTCAGCAGGCCCACACCTGGCAAGTTCAATGATTGCCCCAGCAAACGCTTCAGCCAGACTCTCTCCTTCTGCCTTCGTGTAGCAGGTGGGTATTAGTTATTTCTGCTCCTATAGGCAGGACCTCCTAAGGACAAGAGCATGTGCACAAAGCCAGAGCTGTCCAGGAAGACCACACAGAGTCATGCTGGGTTTTGTGAACATAATACCAAAGGAAATGCAACTAGGGCATCTGACAATTTTCTGCAATATTTTTCTTCATGGCAACCCATGCCAAGCTGAGCTTCTCCAGTCTTCACTCCCACACCCAACTGCCCGGGGTGAAGAGAAGCCTTTTCGGGTCCTCTGAGTGATAAGCAGGAGCTGAGCTTCACCCATCCCAGAATGAGCTGGATCCCATGACCAAGGTTGCACTGGCTGGGTGACAGCTGGCTTTTTGTTTCCTAGATTGCCAGGAGTGGCTCCTGAAGTCAGAAGAGATTCTGATGACTCTGGTCCAGGCCCTCGATGGATCCTGCAGCTGTGGAATCTCTGCTGCCTACTTCAAAGGTGAGCTGGGCAGGAGTGGGGCAGTCTAGGGTCCACCAGTGGTTAATGCCTGTTCACTTCTGATTTTAAGCCCTGTGTTCCCTGTTGCATTCTGTCCTCCTGGTTTGGATCCCAGCTAATGTGAAATTGGTGCTGATGACAGAAATGTTGAATGTTAGGCAGACCATGTTGCTGTTCTTTGATGTTCTGCAGAGCGCTCCCATCTGCAGCTCCACCAACACACATCAGTGCTCATCTGCAGACCACCAGCTATTTTGGCCTCGAGCATTTGCAGTCAGACAGATGTGGCAACAAGGCTGACATGTCAACTAGGAGTTTGTTGCCTACTTGACCTTATGACCCATACGAACTAAGCCAAGTTGCAGCAGAAATGCAAGTGGACTTACTGGTCTGTGTTGCTTTTCTGATATCCCTACTATGTTAGTATGCGAGTGTGATGAGCACATGCAGACACATGAAGAGAAGAGCCATGACTTTGCAGCCTGCGTTGTCAGCAGTGTTATGTTTAGCTTATGTTTAGACACCCCTCCAAAGAGACTGTTCTGTTCGCTGTTGGGACTACAAGGCTTCTAAAGGATGAAGACAGCATCTGTGTGTACTGTGTGGCTCGGTCCCAGGATGCCCCTTGGCACAGGCAGAGCTCACAGTGTTGTGCGGATGGTATGAGCTGCCCTGAGTCAGTCTGACCAGGAGGGCAGTGGTGGTAGAGTTGAGCTGGTAACCTCTGTGTCTCTTCCAGGAGAAAAAGTGGGGTTTTGGTGGCATGGATGAAACTGAGGCAGTTTTCTGCTTGCCTTTGCAGAGCCAAAGGCAGCCTGCCAGGATCTGGGGCTTGTGTTTACCACTCTGCTAACTGCTAAGTCAGAGGACCAGCTGAGCAGCCTGCTGCTAGCCTTCAAGACCTTCCTAGAGACACCTGGGCTTGTGAGTTTTGACAGAAGGAACATCACAATAGAGAGCTCCTGCTTCAACGATATTAATGTGCCAGACTTGCCTCCAGGTACCAGTCATCATTCTTGCAGGTTGGGGGCTACAATGTGTTTGAGGGTGGACATGTGGGTCTAGCTCTCCTAGAGGAGGGTGATGTCCCTCCCTCCATTTCCCCAACTCTGGCAAAGATCCCTTCCAATTCCATCACATCCAGTTACTAAAACCCATATTGCTCATTATGTGGAATAACAGCATGCTCTGTTGTTACAGCTAGCATTAGCCAGAGTATTGCCAGGGCTCTTCTAAGGACCATAGAGCACACAGATTATAAAAATCTGAGCCAGCATCCTCAGTCCCCTGCTGAATTTGGTCTCATCCCAGCAAAACAATGTGCAATGTTGTATTGTTTCTCTGGGGCTCTGTGCTTAGGCCCATATTTGTGACATTTTTGCTTTCCAAGGTGTCCCATCAGAGATACCAGAAGGGACTCAAGAGCCTTCTGTGCAAGTGGCCAAGCTACTCATCAACGAGGTGAACCCAGACAACCCGGGGGGGGGAGAGGATGCAGAGTACATCGAACTCTTCTACACTGGACGGACACGCTTTGACCTCCAGGGATACTGGTTGGTCCTCTACAATGGCAAAAATAGCCGGGCCTACCAGGTGTTGGACCTGTCTGGACACCACACAGATGAGCTGGGTTACTTCCTGGTGGGGAGCAGCACCATGAGCCCAGCACCCATGATAGGGCTGCCCCCCAACACCATCCAGAATGGGGCGGACGCTGTGGCTCTCTACTACAGCAACACCACCCTCTATGCGGTGAACATGGCTGTGACTGCAGAGGGGCTGGTGGATGCTGTGGTATACACGTCCCGAATGCCGGAGAAGGCAGACCAGCTGGTCAAAGTGCTGGTACCAGGGCAGAGTATCCTGTATGAAAATGATTCTCACAGTACTGAGGATGAGTCTCTGAGCCGCTGCCACAGCCTGAGCACAAAACTCCAGAGCAGCTTCCAGGTGGGTTGATGGCAGATGTCCTTTCTCCATCCATAGTCACTGGGAGGGCAGCAGTCATGTTTCAGTATGTCCTGTGTTTGGGAGAGCGGGGTGTTCTGGTGAGCCACATCTACCTCCCGCCATCTGATAATGCTCTCACTAGCCCTCACCTCCCTGCCCCGTTCACCTGCCTATTGTTGGCCAGGTAATAGCTCCCGGCCCTGTGCAGTGTGGCTCAGAAACAGGAGATCCCTGAAGACAGCTCACACGCCACCAACCCCAGAATGGGCGAGTCTGCTTTTGGGCAGCATCCCGGACTCCTAAGTTACTCTGAGCCAGATGTGGAGGTACCTCTTCACCCCTGCTTATTTGGTGCCACCTTCAGGATGTGTGGCACAGCATGTCACATCCCTGAAACCCAGCTTCCTGCAGGGCCGATGCGTGAAGGACATGCCTCAACCACTGGTGTGATTGATTTGTGTTAATTCGTCTGAATGTTCCTTTTTATTTCAAAATGTCTGGTTTCAGATAGTCCCCCTGAAGGAACATGACAGAGTATGTATGCTTGTCCTGCACAAAGCTGGGTAAGGGAGGGCTTTGCTGCTCCACTGCTGATGCCTGCTGGGATCAGGCCAGCGCAGAGGTGTGCTCAGGTCCAAAACTGGGGCAATAAAACTGCTCTAGAAGCAGAAGAGGTCTGCTGGCAGGAGGGAGGTATGTTTGCAGTGGGAAAGGACCACAAGGAAGCAATGCCATGGACTGGAGACACAAGTGTAGAAGTGCTCCCAGCAGTAGGGAAAGAGAATTGTTTGAGTCCCAAGGGTAGGAGCAAAACCAGTGATGGGGATGTGTAGTGATGGGACCCCGCAGTCAGGACAACCCTTGAACAGATGGTGGGAGTGAGGAGCAGCTGGTGTGAGGCAGAACCACTATGTCCTCTTTGGGCCTCACCAGGGAGCCGTAGGAGTCATGAACGAGAGGTAACGCCATGAGCAGCCATTGCTCCACCTGAAGAAATGGGAGCAGAGCAGTGGTGGCAGCAGCTCTTATGTCTTCCTGCAGGTGACCATGGTGACGCCGCTGGGGGAGAACTCCTGCAGCAGCTCCTCGGCACCAGTCCCTCCTGCCATCCGCATCAGCGAGCTGTGCCTGGCTGGCAGCACTACTCCACACCGCTTTGTTGAGCTGGAGGGGAAGCCTGGCACCAGCCTGGGAGGGCTCAGCCTGGTCTTCTTCCTGGGGAAGGAGGGCAAGGCACGTGCCAGCATCCCACTGAGGGGCATCATTGGAGCCACGGGGCTGTTCACGTTTGCACTGGATGGAGGGCATGGGCACGGTGAGGCTGATGGGCACGGACCTGGCGTGTGGTCTGTCTTGAAACAAATAGGCAGGTGGTTGAGCAGCTTGGAGGAAAGGGGTGAAAGAGGATGCATGGCATGGGGGACAACTCTTCCTTGCCTTTCCTGTCTTCTATTCCTGTTTTTTCTCTCTTTGTTCTGCCTGGGTTCGTTGTTCCACCAAACTCCAACTGAGACGGTGCTTAACCCTCCTCCATGCCTCTGCTGAGCTCTCCATGCAGGGCAGAGGGACTGGGAGGACTGAAAGCTCCTGCTGCTGGTACCAAGACAAGGGCTTTCAGGAGAAGCAGGGTCCACCAGGACTGTCAGGTTGTTCACTGATGCCATGTTCACTGATGCTCACTGAGCCCTGCAGTGCCACTGCCTCCTCCTGCTCCTGAGGTGGTGTTTCCTCAGCACATTCGTTTATCTTGATTTATTTTTTTGTTTACCTTAAATTCTGGCTGGGCTGCATGAAGAGGACTCTGCATCTCAGAGGAACCTTGATCTTTTTGGAAATCTATGTTCACAGCAAGCAGTCGCTTTACAGCTTTACTTGACCTCAGTCACCACCATTGTTTTGTCTCCCATTTCTGTTCTTGGAGTTCTCATTACTGGCTTGTCCTGTCAGGCTCAAGGCTCAGACTAACACTATCTAGATGTTCACCCCACCTATTGCCCTGGCATTTCCAGATGGGACAAACCTGACTTCCAAGGACATCTCTGCTACTAATGAAGGCTCCAGCGCTATTGCTGTGTACAGGACCAGCTTGATTCCTGGTGGCACAAAGGCAACATCAGAGAACTTGGTGGATGCCTTGGTTTACACATGTGAGCCCAGCAAAGCTGGAGGACACTTGGACTTCCTTGGACCATCTTATGCTGTGCCCTGCAAGGATGACAGGTGAGGTCACTTCTCTGGGAAAATGCCTTTGGATTCCCTGTGCCCAGAGCCTGTGGCTGGCATGTCACTGAACTTGCTGCCTTGTCCTGCCTCCTGTACGGCTGAATGTATTCACCAGCACTGTGATGAAAAACAGAGAGGTGCGTAGCACATTGCAATGGAAAATGTTTCCCTGCCCTTGGTGTAGGGAATTGAACTTTTTTTCCTTCACTGCTCACTTAACTCACTTCCCCCAAGGGATGTGTATGGCATCACATGAAGGCATGCAGCCTTTACAGATAGCAGCTGTATATGCTGCTTTGCCAAACTTTTTCTTTAAAAAAAACCCAAACAACAAACCAAACAAAAAAGGATATCCCTATGAGCAGCAGAACAAAACAAAACCCTACATCCCTTTCACTCCTAGGTGGACTTAACAACAAATAGGTCTGAGCGTTTCTCTTGGTGGGAATACTAGCAGAGGTCCTCCTGTCCACAAGATCACCTCTGTTAATTAAATCTGTCCTCCTCAAGTTCTCTGCTCCCCTGTTCCATATGGTGTGACAGGAGATTCTGTGTTTGTAGCCTCCCCTACGAGCACACGGGCACAGAGTGCAGCCCCACGTGCGTGGTTTTCCCAGGAAAATGAGAACTCCAGCTTCTGGCTGGCCGAAACATTGTGCTGAAACCTCACCGGGGTGGTTATTCACAAGGTCAGGGCAGCGGTTTGGTGGGAGAGCTTACATGGGCTGACTCCAGGCAGTCTCTGTCAGTCCAGCCCTGAACAACTGCATCCAGAAAAGCTGTTTCCTCACACCATGACCAAGTTTCTAAGCCCTGGGGAGGGGAGGGAAGCAATAGGTTAGTGAAATGCAGGGGCAGATATTGTGTAGCATGGAAAATTTGTTATCCCGGAGGACAAACTCTTAATTTTGGGAGACTGGCTGTAATGAGGCAGCAATCTTACTCCTACAGAAGCCAGTCAGACCAAATAGCTTTGCTCTGGCCAAGCCCAGGTCTTATCCAACTGGTGGGGTTGGCTGGACCCATCTCTGTGATGGCTCTGTGAAAGCTGATTTCAGCTCCAGCTCCAGCAAACTCTCCATCATCCCCAGCAGCACCAGGAACTGGGGCCCAGGGGGGATTTGTGGTTGGAGGTGGGAAGAAAGGTGTGTGACATGTTGGTGAGCTCTGACTCCTGGAGACAGGCCCATGTCCCTGAGCCGTTGTGCCTGCGGCAATGCCAGCGCAGAACTGCAGTTTGCCATCTCGGACCCTACCCCTGGTCTGCAGAACAGCTGTCCCCAGGATGCCTTCGCCGTGGATCTCCACCTCTGCCTCCTGACACCCAGTGAGTGGAGCTGGGTGACCCCACTGGTATGGGGTGGGAGTGCTGGGATGGGGGGCTGACCCCAACTTCCCATGGCCTGGGAGGGGGATGCCGACAGGAAACCTTCTGCCTCCCAGTCGTGAAAGGGGACATGCTGGGGGAGAGCTGGTACAGCCACCCATGCGTTGATGTGATGCCACCATCCCAAGAGGGCAGCCTCGCTCACAGCTTTAGCGTGTGCTTGTATGAAGGTGGCCATGTATTTCATCTGAGGTGTCTCTGCTCAGGCAGGGCCAAGCCCTTCTCAGGATTTCTTTCTGCAGTGTTAGATATGCAGCAATGGCAGGAAAGCCCCCCCAGGTCTCTCGTGATGGCAGGGTCAGGGTCAGGGAAACTGCCAGCAAACCCTCCTCTCTCAGTCCATCCGTGGGAACAAAGTGGTGTGGCTCTGTCCTGACTCCGG
The DNA here is from genome assembly GCF_000737465.1 of Haliaeetus leucocephalus. NCBI lineage: Eukaryota > Metazoa > Chordata > Aves > Accipitriformes > Accipitridae > Haliaeetus > Haliaeetus leucocephalus. The sequence goes on from NW_010972624.1 coordinate 1,157,280, forward strand.
AGCCAGCAAGTAAAAGTACAGTGGGGTCTCCAGCCCCTGCAAAGGCTGTGCTTGGATCAGCTTGGGCAGTCAAGACCTGGGTAAAATGAAAAGGAGGTTGTTCCTCCTCCTCCAGCCTCCTGAGAGGGGCAGGCTGTAGACCTCTCCTTCCTCTCCCAGCATGAGAGACCACTCTGTACTGGCCCATGTGGTGGGACACGTGGACCATGCCTCTTCCCCACTCCCCTGGGAGGTCAGTGGAGGAGTAAAGCTGGTGTATGTGGTGGTAGAAGGCCAGAAGTGAAGACTCACCCTGCAGGAGGCAGGCAGAGGAAGATGGGATGCAGAGGAGGGTGGGATGCAAGCTTTGGAGGAGCTTTGCTCCTGAGCTCAGATGTGAAGCCAAGTGTTTTGGAAAGGGCACACAGCTGGGAGCTTATTAACAGCCCCAAGCTGCACCCAGAAAACCACTTCTCCTTTTCCTCTAGACTGTTCCACGTGGATCCTGCACCACAGGAGGATGCTGAAAAGCTTGGGAAGGGTCTTGGTGAGCTCCCTAGAGGAGAAGTGCTCCTGCGGTGTCTCTGAGCTCTACCTGCAAGGTTGGTGCCCTACTCTGCGCACCCAGTTTGCAGTGCCCTCCTCCCTTACCCATCCACATGGTCATCAGGATAGTCCCTTCTCAAGCCAAACTTGGAGGCTTGCACTCAAGTGAGGGGAACTGGAGGAGCAGTGGTGGGTACATGGAATTTCAGTGGGGAGAGCAGGAGAGAGCCTGACACAGGCTGCTTACTAGAGGAAGGGCAAGCTAGAGGGACCGTGAGGAATGGAAGTCTCTGATGATGCCTTGAGATGTCTGCCAGACAAACTGAATATCCTAAACCTGCAAAGCAAAAAGCCATTTGCACTCTAGAGGACTCTGGTTCTCAACTCTTTCTCTGTCAGACTCCTTTAGTGTCCTATACTTATTCAAAGTACCTGGACCAAAAAGTCACTTCTGGAAGTCTTAGGGAACTACAGCTTTTGAGGGATGGAAAGAAATGTTTCCTATTTTTTGACTGGTTTTGTAAGGAAATGAAGGCTTTGCAGCCATGCTTTGTCTCTGTTGCCCAAACACCTTTTTGACCCTTTGAACAATTTCAGACAACTCTCACCAATGGGTAGGGATTGGGAATTTACCAAGTGTAGTACAAAGTATTCTGCCAGGTAGAGAGGACAACTCCAAGTCCCTTTTGTCACTGAAAGAAAGGTTGAGCATGTGCTGAAGTTACCTGCAATACAGCATGGTGGTGTGATTTCAGAGGTGAGGAGAAGAGAGTGAAGAGCATGGGAGCAGGAGGGTGTTACTGGAGCAGGGCATGAAGTCATGGGAGCGATGTGTTCCCAAACAGCTGGAGGATTTCCAGCCACCCAAGACCCACTGTTGTTTCTCCGCAGGGCTGAACTTGACATGTGTGGACTCCCTGGTGAAGGTCTGGGGCCAGGTGTGGGCTCGGCAGCTGGAGCAGCAGCAGTCCATCGAGACCTGGTGTCAGGGCTTCCTGGCCAGGCCCCACACCTTCTCCGTGGATGACAGAGTGCTAAAAACCAGTCCTGAGTGCATCGCCCCTGGAAATGCACCGTCCGTGTCACACAGCACTGGTGAGCAGAAGGCAAAGAAGTGATCTGCTTCCAGCACAGCGAGCAGGGTTGGGGCTGAGGTCAGGCCATGTGTCCACATGAGAGGGGCATTGCAGGGCAAGCCACCAGGGACCTCTGGTGATGCTTCCCAAACGCAGCTGCCTTCTAGAAACTGGTGGGTCATTACGAGAGAGGTAATGACAGTCAGTTCCTCCAGTGTGGTGAGGTAGTCAGCCCTATTACACCAACACCACTGGAAGTTTGGGTGTCTAAATTTTCTTGTGAGACTGGTCTTCACTGGGCACCCCCTTGCTTTTGGAGCTGTCGGACACACAGCCCAGAAGCCCTGAAGCCCAATTGCTCAGAGCAGCAGCTGGCACCCAGGCTGGAGCCTGCCAGAACCAGCACACGGTGGGGGGTGCAGCCAGGGTGGGTAGAAGAGTGGGTCTCCAGATCAGGAGGCTGGGACAGCCCAACCTGTTGTTGCCCAGAGAAGTTGTGGGTGTCCCATCATTGGAAGCATTCAAGGTCAGGTTGGAGAGGGCTTTGAGCAACCTGATCTAGTGAAAGATGTCCCTGCCCACTGCAGGGGGGGTTGGACTGGATGATCTTTAGAGGTCCCTTCCAACCCAGCCCAGGCCAGCCCAACCCAACCCATTCTGTGACTGTGATTCTATGGCCTCCTGGTTGTACGCTGTGCTAGGAAAGGTCATGGCTACAGTGTTCCATCTCTGCCTTTGAACCCTCAGCTTCCTTCCAGGGCTGGGAAATTGCCCTGTTTGTCATGGGATCTCTCCTGCTCATGTTCTTCGTGGTCAGCCTGGCATTTTACTTCATCAAAAGGTGAGAAACCACTTTCCCATCTGCCTTGCATCTCTCACCCTCTCCTTCCCCAGTGCTTCCTCTCTAACCTCTGCGCAGGGACCTGCTCCTTCACTCGGGTGAACACTTACCTTCAGATGCTACATCCAAACACTCCAATATGTTGCTTCTAATGTTTGCAGCAAAGCCCCTTTGCTTTTGATGCGGCAGACTGCAGATTCTGCAGGAGGTTAAGATAATCACAAATAAAACCATGGATAATCCTAGGCATGTCAGTGGGCACAGTGTAAAGGCCATCAGTTTTACTTACAACGTGCTGTGGTGGGAGACCAGAAAGCTGAAGGCTTATGGCACGCAAGGGGCAGTGAGAGATGATGCTTTGGCCACAGGGAAGAGCTCTTCCATAGAGAGTTTAGCTTGATGGGAAACAGCTTTCATATTATAACACGACACCACTTTAAATAATTACTTGGCATTCCCTGATGTTGTCAGCAGGCAAACAGCAGCTTAACACTCAGGCTGTCTGTTTCTCTGAAATAAATGTTACAGTGGATGGGTTATTTAACCAGCCCAGGTGATTTATTTCCATTAATTTTTACTGATCTTCTTTCATCATTGGATAGGGGGGCTGATATGCAAGAATTAGAAATGAGGGAAGTTCTTAAAATACATTTGGGGAACAGAAAACTCAGTATCTATTTTTTTTAAAGGAATTTTTAAAAGTAAGTCAGATTTAGGGAAGCTCTTCCAGAATCCAGGGTGATTTTAAGCTGATGTGCCAGGTGATGGCAGGTGTTCTGCTCCTGTTTTTCCTCACAACGCTAACAGAGACCTTAGGAAACTCTGTGCCTGCTGAAGGCTGGTCATCCAGCCTCTTCACTTTAAGTGCAAAGCTGAGATACGGATTAACTGGCTTGTGCAAAAGAGCGAAGTGACTGATCTTGCATTTTTCTGTGTCTGTTGCTTTTCAGACATCCCCAAAATTACACCAACATCGAAATGAATGACCGTGGGGAGATTGCAGCAGACTTCTAATGCTCCTGGACACAGTGGCAGGGTCTAACAGCACTGGGGCCAGGCATGTGTGTCTGTGGGGGTCAGATTTGTTGTCCAGCTCCTCCACCCACCGGGATAGCTGCAAGAACCAGCAGAATGCCCAGGTGTATATATGCGTGTGTGTGTATACAAATACCTGAATTGTTTTTACACCTCAAAATTTTGACCTCAGACTCAAGGAGTTTAAAGAAACAGGCTAGGGACTTCTTCTAGGCTAAGCTTGTGCTAAGTGTGATGACCAGAAAGAAAGAAGCCCGCTTGGCTGATGCAGAGGAAGGACATATTTTGTCTCTTCTCAAGATTCACTGCTGGGTGATGAACCAAGGCCACCCCCCCCAGCAGACCTTTCCACCCAGCAGGCAAGTCCAGTTTCGAGTCCCTCTGGACTTCACTGCTGCAGTGAAAGTACAACAGTCTCCTCTGAGCCCTTCTTGTCTGGGCAAGGGGGTTGGTTCTCAGCATTGTGCCCCTCTCTGCTTGAGCAGGTCTGCTGCAGCAGCAGCCTGCACTAGGGAGACCTGCTGGGGACCACAACCAGGAGGATATCCTGCCCAGAAAAAGGGGTTAGAGGAGAGATGAATACCCAGCTCATGCCCAGGTGCAACTCTTACTTGTACGGTCTTGCCTGTATCCTGTATCTGGCCAGACAGTGGGCAGGAGCAGTGCCAGACTCCAGATCTGCTGAGAATTTGGGGTGAGGAGGGGGACCTAGGTGCAATCTGCTCAGTAAAAGATTGTTTCCTACACAAGTGTGATATATCCCTAACAGTGCAGCAACTGATGCTAGGCCTCCGGCAGCACCCTTCGTGTGTGGAGTGGTGGTCTCACCTCACAGGTTTGAGCACCCTGCGCAGCTCTGTGCATGGTGGCAGTGCCCAAGACAGATCCAGCCTGCTCGCTGGTGGGGCAACGGGTAGGTAAAATGAAGAAAGAGATCTCACGCTGTTTCTGAACTATGGTGTATATAGATTTTTACTGAACAAGGCTCTGCAGAGGGAGGGCACAAAGCATTTCTGTGATTCATCATCACAGCACTGACCCTCATGACAGGAAGCCTCGCATTTTCTTTGAGACCCACCCCCCTGCTGTGTCTCTCTTAGTTGCATCTTCTACTTGCAGGCAGCCTGCCTGTGCTGCTGAAGTCCATGGGCCACCAGCCAGATCCAGCACCAGCTGGGATGGGCAGCACAGGAGAAGCGAGGCTTCAGCTTTCCATTGCCCTGCCTCTTGTGCCAGGCAGCTCCTTTCAGTCAACAGGGCTGAAAACATGAGGCATCAGTGACCTTCTCTGCTGGGTGCCCCACATAATCCTTAGGCAGCTGCCACAGCCTCTGAGAGGTGGTTCTTCTTCACAGCTTCCTCCTGCCATCAGTGCAGCACTGCTAGAGCATGCTGATCTCGCGTGAGGTCAGATGAGCTCCATCTTGAACTGGCTGAAGTTTGGCACGGTGGGCGAGGGCTCAGCCATACTGCTGAAGGGGGCGCAGGGCTGGTTCGCTGGCACGGCGCCATGGCTCACAGTGGAGCTGAGCTGCTGCAGCGTCATCAGCACCTCCTGCTGCAGCCGCTGCTGGTGCTCCTGCTGGCGCTCCAGGCGGCACTGCCTCTCCAGCACCACGTGCAGGGCCTGGCTCAGCTTCTGGATCTCTGTCTGTACAGCATCCAGCTTTTCGGCAATGGCATGGGAGCTGGGAGCCGGGGGAAGCACTGGCCCACCCCAAGCAAAGTTTTGATTTCCAGGACTCAGAGGGTTTGGCAGAGCAGTCTGAGTGCTGGCATCTTTGACCTGGAGTAGTGGGAGACAGAAGAGAAGGGAAGGTGAAACATTATCAGCTGCTCCTTCAGTGGCGTTTATCAAGAGAAAGATTTATTCTGCACTTAGCTCCAAGGCGTGAAAGCCATCACCTTGTTGCAGACTTCTAGACCTCACCGCTCTCTGAGCTGCACTTCATCCCCACCCAGTGCCTATGCCACTGCTCCACAGGAACTCCACGTTGCCCTGCATGCTATCAGCACATGCTTAGCCATCCAGTGGTGGATGCTACTAGCTGGCAGCTGGGCTGCCCGTGCGGATGCCAGGCCTGTGTTTCCTCTCTACAGGGACACAAAGTGTATCCTGGGTTTTTCTTTCCAGCCCCTCCACTTCTTGTATTGCACCCTGAAGCAAAGGGCTGTTCTACTCTCCGAGAGGGATCACGTGCTGATTTTGAACCCCCGGGGAGCCTTTCTCCTGGAAAGGGTGTTGAACAACCTGTGTCCTCTCAAGCAGCTGGCAAGGGCTCTTGACAAATACCTGAGTGGGCTGGAGAAGGTGTTTGCTGTGTCTGAGCAGAGACAGGGCCATGGATGAAAGCTCAGTCTGACTCACAGCTTTGTTTTGTATTGAGGATGCCATGGCAAGAAAGGCAGGTACCAGTGTCCTACCATCCTCTGTGGAGCAACAGCATTGTCCATCAATGAAGCCTCCAGAGGTCAGAGCCTGCTGTGAAGGGGTAAACCTTGAGTATAGGGGCAGGCCCACAGCCATGCCACCCTGCTGGCAGCCTACCCGGGGCTGGTCCTGGGACTGCTGGGTACTTACGTTTGCCCCATGGCTCACCACAGCTGCCAGCAGAGCTGGGCTTGGTCATGGGGCTAGCTAGCTGGCTGCATGCTCACCATGGTGTGCAGGATGGCTGCAGGGACAAGGACCTGCTGGGGCAACGCATGCATGGCCACAGCCTGGGGGTCTTGTGGCATGGCGAGGCAGGGGTGTACGCATTAGGGATTACAGCAGCTGGACATGTCCCAGAGGGCGGCTGTCCTGGCTGCTGTGTCACCCCATCCTGGCCTGCCACAGCCTTTCCTCTCCTGGTGTGGCACCAAGCCACTCAGCTGCTGGTGTCCTCACGGTGGCTTGGGGAACATCCTGAGCTGGTACTGAAACCAGCCCTTAAAGAGGGGGCCTGTGAGCTAGAGGTTGGAGGCCAACACTGGCAGAAACTGGCATCACCACAGCCAGCATCACCCAAGGGCAGCAGTGAGTGCTGGCTGCAGGCGGGTGAGCAGCATGCCCCATGGCCCCAGCGGACAGAAGGCCTTCCCAGGCAAGCTCACCAAGTGCCAAGGTCAAGCATTGCTCGCGAGTGCAGCTAGCAGAGGTCGGGGGGGCATTTCAGGAGCCTTTCATCCCCTTCAGCTGCATGGTTTAGACGTAGCAGGGTGCTGTGTGGGGCCGTCCTGGCAGGCAGCACCGCACCGTCTCCCAGCTGGAGCAGATGGGCTCTCCCGTCCCACCATGCCACCTGGCATCCTACCTTTTTCTGCGGGAGGAGAGCTCTGTCCACAATCATCTTCTTCACCATCAGGGCTGGGCTCCTGGTGGGGGGTGTGACCAGCCGCTCTCGGCTGGGCAGGGGCTGTGGGGGGGTGGCTCGGCCCCCCGAAGCTGAGGGGGTGCCTGTGGAGCTGTCATCACCTGCAAGTGACAGAGAGAGAAACAACTCGAAAGGAGGCCCTTGGGGGCTCCCGGGCAGGGGACGGGGAGCCCTTTCCCTGGCCCAGCACTGCTGGGGGGTGGCCACGGTGGTGACCCCGCCACAGGGAGCCAGGCCTTACCGTTCCCGGAGGGTGGTCCCACGGGCAGGGCCTCCCCGAGCTGCCCGCCGTCCTTGCAGAGCGAGGCCACGCTAACGATCTGGATGCCCTCCTTGGTGTCTTGGCTGCCCACAGGGCCCCCGCTGGGCATTGCGGGGGGCCGGGCACCCGGCGGCTTGGGTGGCTCAGTCTCGCACCCCCGTAGCGGGGGCCAGGGCTGGTCCCCATCCCAGCCAGCTGCTGCTGACCCCGGCTCCACACTCTTCCTCTTGAGGAAGAGGTACACGGCCTGCGGCGTCACCCGTATGTCATCCAGCTCCAGCACCTTCTTGATCTTGCGGAAGCTGAGCCCAGCCCTGCGCAGCTCCACGATCCTCCTCTTGGCGTGGTCGTCCAGCCGGCCCATCGCTCCCGGCACCCCTCCTGCAGCTGGCACCTACATCCCCAGAGCGCAGCCGCTGCGGGAAGGCCAGCAGCCCCCCAGACAGCACTAAGGCCTGCGATGGTCCTCGGGGTCTGCTAGTGCTCTGCCGCCAGGCTGCCGGCCCCGGCCGTGGGTCCACGCAGCACCATCCCCAGCTTCAGGCAGTGATCCAGTTCCCAGCCGGAGAGGAGGAATGAGGCAGCTCTTCCCACCGGAGCAACTAGGGACAGCCCCAAACCTCTGCCTCAGTCACGCAGAGCCCCCTCAGAGCGGGGGGTCCAGCCTGGTCCCCCAGTCTGACAAGGGCACAGAGGATGGTAATGGGCTTGGCTCTGCCCAGTGTCCCAAACTGGACATCGATTCCCCACTGCCAACAGCACAGTGAGGAATCAGGAGCGGTCAGGATCCCGAGCAGCAGCTCGGTACCCTAGGAAGCTCGGTGCGAGTCCTGGCAAGTGGCAGTTGATTGCACGAGGCTGGCAGGTCCCGACCGGAGCCTCACATCTCCTTGGTGGCCTGGAAGGTTATGGCAAGCAGAACCAGGGATGCCCACGTTGACAACTACTGTGTGGAAAGTGTCAATGTTGCAGAGCCTGCCCTCTGGGTCTGGAGATGACACTGTCCCGTACCTTTGGGAAAAGCAAAAGCAACCATTTATATACCAGCTGTAAACAACTATAAATGTAATGACCGTACCTCCTGTGCTTCCCCTTTCTCCCCACACGCACAGCCTTGGCTGGTGGTGTCAGTCAGGGGACGGTGGCTCACGCTCGCTGTGCGTGCCTGGGTGGTGTAGTGGGGACTGTGCTGCTGGTATGGCCCCTGCGTGCATGTCTCCTCTGGGTCGCACCCCAGAGCAAAACAATGTGGCGGGACCAGCCCCTTCCCTTGCTGCAGGCATCACAGCGGGGCCAGGTCAGGATGGACAGTGTTTGGAGTTGTGTATATGTGTATACATACACTTATACCTACACGGGCATATACCTATATATGTGTATACATACATACGTATGTGCGTATACAACTATGATGGAGGGTTTTTCCACTTCCTATCAGCTTCCTTCATCTGCAGGCATTTCTTAGATACTCAGTGCTGCAAGTGCTGCCTAAAGGACATAATTTTGGATTTCGCCTCACCAAAATAAATAGCCTCCAAGAAATCCCAAAAGACAGCAAAACACTTTCCGGATTAGCAATGTATACTAGGGGCTACCTCAAGTGGTCGCTGCCAAGCAGATGTGATATAGGAACCTTTTCAAAACCTCACTTCCCCAGGCACATGTGGATCTTAAAAAGGACAATAATGTGTTTTGTTGGCCAAGGAAACAGAGTATTGTACATCAGCCACAGAAAGCAACAGGGAGAAATGGAGCCACTTAATTCGACAGAGGAGTTGTGCCCCTCTGCGTTTTACTTCTTCCATGGCAAAAGAGAGAGACATTAACTCCAGAGATGTAGAGTGTACTTTGATCCAGATCTGTTTACATCTAAAGGCCACCCCATGCCCTGCTATGTGCATTAGGGACCTTGTAGATAAGAGCTGGGGGAGTGGATATAGGAAAACAGACATCCCTGGATGCAGACACTGCAGTTGCAGAGCAAGAGGAAAGGTCAGAAATACCCAACCTTCCCCATGCCAGGGAAACCACCACCTTGAGCTTCCTGTGGCTGCAGGTGTGGGGAGTTCAGGCCCTGGCAAGATACTCTGCTCTCCTCCCAGACTGTTTCAAGACATGGCCAGAGGACACTAGAGCAAAGGCAAAGCAGTGTAGCTATCTGAACAGCCGGTGACAGAAACATAAAGTTTACATAAATGCCAGGAAAGCCAGCGCCCCATGCCTGCAGCCTTCATCCAGCCTCCGCACAGGAAGAGAGATGATGAGAGCGCCTTGGAGATGCGCTGACTTCATGCAGCATCTCCCCCAGCTCCCTCTTCACTGAAGATGTGGCTCGCTTTGTACCATCACCAGGTCCCAGCTCCTTCCTTCTTCACCTGCTCATCCCCTCCAGACCTTCCCCAGCCCTCCGCAGAGCTCCCACTGCCCTGCCTTCCTGGGCTTGGGGACAGCTCATGGGAGGCACAGACCATCCCTGCCCTGCTAACCCCACGTCAGTTCAGCATTCCCAATGCAGGGCGTTCCCCTGTAGCCCCCCATTTGCTGGAGGGGCAGCGGGATGAGTTTGGCCAGGGTGGCTCCTCATTGCAGCACATGGCTCCACAGGATGGGTCCACGCTAGCAGTGCATGGCTGCGGGCAGCAGCTCCATGGAGAGATCATCAGTGCCCCAGGGCTCAAGGCTAGCTTCGTCCAGGCTCCTTACACTTCAAAAACAGTACTTGTCTCTGCAGCGGGGCTTTTTAAAAATATGTATTTACTGATCAGAGATAGTCCAAGACCTGGAAACCCACCTCAGAGAAGATGCTGAAAGGCAGGCTGTGGGTCAGAGTCCAGCTGGTGAGCAGGAGGCAAGTGCAGGCAGAAGGGCAGGGCAAAATCCAGCTAAAATCCTGCTCACTTACAACATGAGGGCGTACAAAGCGCACAGCAGCTCCTCTACCCTGTCAGGTAGGAGAAAAGGGTTGCCAATAAAAGCAACAGGTTGCCCCTCCAGACAATACGGTATTCCAGCTATTTCCTCCAAGACCACAACAGTCAGCCTCTCTGACAGCTCAGGTCTGGCTCCATCTCTAGTTACACTTTTATTTATCCAGGTCCTGCTGCGAACTTGCAGTTTTCCTGTACTAAATATGCTCCCCATTTCCACAGCTGAGTCCATCACCTTCTCCTCTTTCTCCCTCTCCAGAGGGGATTTTCCCAATGGAGCTGCAGCCTGTGTTATGCACGCAGGTTATGCACAGCTGCTCAAGTTACACATTCCTGGAGATGAGACCTTTACACTCACCTGACCTACAAGATGTTTGTTACTCTCCAATAATTTTTGCACAAGAAAAAAAAATCAATCCAATGAGAGGGAAAGATTCAGAGATTTTCCTAGACCTGTGATTTTGCAGTGGGGATGGAGTTCCCTTCACTTCTCAGGGCCAGGCTGGGGGTGACATGGTTCCTCTGAAGGCTTCTTACACCACTCAGGAGAACTTAATTAAGGGGTGGCTTCACAGGGGGACAGGGAGCGGGAGCGCATCAGTGGAAGCAAATCCACAGCACTGCAATCATGTGATCTTACTCTCTGCCTTCACTCCTTTTCATTTCTCTGGATATCAGGAAAACAGAAAGGTTTCATCTCCTCCAGAAAGTCCCTGGAACAATCTCCTCTGGGCTGACTCAGCCTTTGCTATTTCTAAAATAGAGCAGCACCATTAAAGTCTGCGTGGCTTAGAGGTTTCCATACAAAGCACAGGCGCTGTGAGCTGTCTGTGGGCACTAGAAGCCCCTGTTCCAAAATCATGGCTTGCCTCCACCTACCTGGCTATTGCATTGTGCACCAGCCACAGCTGCAAGTAATTTTTCAAGCCCCGATTCTGCAGTCATGCCTGTGTGGACACAACATCATTCCCCTACAAGCTATAATAGCTTCAGTGTGATTCCTTATGGGCCTGCAAGTGTCCTTCCCCGATGCACACCCCTTGTTTTGCAGTGGGATGCATACTCCCAGGGAGAAGATGTGGTGACTGGAACACTCGGCTTATGGCTACAGCTGGAGAGGGCTGTCATGCAGCACCACAAGCTTTACCCTTCGGTGGGTTGGCTTTCAAGACCTTACCCAGCCAGTTGGACATACACATTTCTGTGAGCAGCTGCATGTTTTGTTATACAGCCAGGCCTGCAAAAGGAATTTCGCTTTAGCCTGCAATTTAGGCATCTGTCCAAATTTCACATCAGCTACCCTTTCTTCAGCTGCTGCTGAACCCCTTCAATGCCTAAAATCTTTAAGTACTTAGTTGTAGCTGGGAAAGCTCATTTAACCAGGCATTGCTGCTGGTAATGCTTCTATTCCATAGCTCCACATGCAGTAATATCCACAGAAACACAGACCAGAGCCTGGAGCAGCGTTCTCATAACCGGGATTATCTCCTTAGCTCTCCCGTTCTCTGCCCTAGAAAATATTATATACAAAATGGAATAGCCTCAAGAGAGAAGGAGAAAGAAGGCAGCACTCATACACACCCCAGAGTTCCCTTCAGAGTGGAGTGGATTTAAGGTCTGAGAAGGAGTAAAATTGTGAAGCCAAGTTTCCTACAACCCAGGTGAAGTTACCTAACCATTAGCCTTAGGGCAAGCAGCAGGCTTTTCCTTTTCATCACTTGTTTCTGTGCCAGTGCAAGCCCCAGTGCCAGGAAGTGAAGCCAAGGAAGAGGAGCTCCCCAGCATCCATCCTGCAGGTCCCTCAGGGTGAAACTCCCCCTCTTGCCTGCACACACATACACTCACCAGCTGCAATGCCACCTGTTTCTTCCCCAGCCTTTCTGCAGCCCTGATTATCAGGGTTTGAACGTCAAATTGCCCAGGAGTTAAACGTTAGTGACCACAGGATTGACTTGTGTCTGGGAAGATTGACTTCTCCCTTCTGTCTCACAGCTGCAAGGCTGCTCTTGGATGCAGGCAGTTTTGACCCTGGGGAGATGCAAGCAAAGCTTCTTCCGAAATTCATGCTGGGGTGAAGCAGGGAAGATCAGATCCCCACAGACTCTTCAACAGACAGTAGTGCCATGCCACAATCATTTAACTGCTTCACCCTGGAGTTGCGTTTTTCTCAATAGCTATTTAAGACATCTGGGTTAGCTGCACGACAGCATGCCCACAGCCAGCCTGGCCCTCAGGGGTGGAACAGCCTTGGAGAGATGTAGGCATTTATCTATGGATGGACTTAACCAGAGCAAGAAGCTTCAATCTATCATTTCAGAAGCAGCACAGCCACAAGGGTAGCAGATACCAAGGTGAAGCAACATGTCTCACCAGTGAGACAAACTGCTGATGGTGAGAACAGCTGTGACCGAGGAAGAGGGAGGAGTGGGAGAGAGAAAAGCTGCAACCCATGGAGAGTCTCAGCAACTGAAAAAACAGCCACTTTATGCTGTTAACATCCCAAGGCACATTGGACTCCAGAGCTTGCTGTGCTGCAGAGAGTGCAAAATATTCCTGCCCTAAGAAGGTCCACATAGGACCATGAGGGACTTAGTTAGATGTGGGTATATCCCTTTGCTTTCAACTTCAACTGCCTTTGTACAGTGCAAGGCCAGTGTACCAGGGCATGGGACAGGACAGTTTGACTAACTCATAATGGATGCACAGAGCATCCCAGGCTACGCAAACACACAAAAATAAAGAAGGGGAAGGTGTTAGCAAAAGGGGATTGATCCTCATGGACCTTGTAAGGAGCCACAAGCCCAATCTGCCAGACTTCCCTTCACCTGGGCCTTGTGGCTGGTAGCAGATCAATGAGGTCCTCTTGCCTGCCCCTCTCTTTGCCTCCAATTTCCAGCCCTTCTTCTCAGATCCCCAGCACGCCTTTGGGAAGCTGGAGCAGCTGCAAGCAGCTGGGGACGGACACTGATCCATCCTCATCGGTTTTATTGCTTTCCCACAGTGTTCTAAATAGCTGCTGCAAAAGCTGGCAAGATGAGTCCTTTTTCACTCTGCAGCAGCTCAGAGGGGGGAAAAAAAAACATTAAAAACATCCTCCAGAAGTACAAGGAGGACAGTGCTGGTTTACACTTGATTCAGATATGGAAAAGAGCTTCTTGCAACCAAGAAAGCAAGAAGTGTTTCAAGTAGAGTGATAGCAAAGATGTTGTGGAAGGGGCTAGTCTGCTGGGGGAACGCCTGATTTCCTTCTCGCCCTGCAGAGAAATGTGCTTTGAACACAGCCATGCTGGGCAGGAAAGGTGAGCTGATATGGCAATGCTCCACTTGGTTTCTTGCCCTCCCTCAGTGTCCTCTTTCAGAGCCTGCCCAGAACAGCTTTGAAGGGACATGGATAGTTCTTAGCTCTTCACCTAGATAGCAGTTTCACTGCTGTATAGACTAGAAAGTCTTAGCTTCACGGAGACAGGTAATCAGAAAGAACTGGCAATGTGGTTTAACAGTACTTAGCTTGGAGGAAGATTAACAGTATTAGGTGTCCCATGCTGAAATGTTGCCAAAGCAGGAAGATCTGTGCTAGGGAAGAATGGCCATTTCTCCCAGGATGCAATTTTACCCAGTATCACTGCTTTGCAGGATTTGTCAAGCCTCATGGAAGCAATTACATTATCTAACATCTACTGCTACCATCCATACAGAGTGCTGTATCCCATGTTACAGAGCCCTGATTTTCTTTGCAAAATTGGTGAAGGAGCAGCTCTGTTACAGGTTTTATTAAAAGGAGATGGGCCAGTTGAATTTAGATGGTGCTGCTCTTACCTGAGCCATGCCGGCTTGCCCTCTGAATGGAAAACCTCATATGAAGCTTTTTAATCAACTTGTACTTCAGCCATCAGAGCGGTAGAAAAGAAAGTGTTGTATATCTGGCCCAGGATTTGGAAGTGAGCTATTTAGAGCCCAGACCTAGCTTTGCTCTGTCACCTTTGACAACTGACCAGTCCCTTTAGGCTCTGCTTTCAGAGCAGTTGAGGAGCTAGCCCCCTGCCTGGCCACATTTTAAAAATTAGATCCTCAAATGGAAAATATAAAACTTTAATGTTCTACTTTAAGATTTACAGTATGTGCAAATTGAAGAAAGTTGTGTCCCTGCAAGGTTTCTTTAGTTAACAGTTTTGGGGTTTTCAAAACAAGTTGTGAGTAGGATGATACACATAGTTTGGTTTTGACCCAGACAATGCCACTACAGCCTTGTGCTAAATGGGGAAGAGAGTATAAAGATAAGGTGATAGGATAAATAGCAGCTTGTATATGTAATGAGTATTAGGATTGTTTGCGGGCACAGGGTAACAACAGTGTAAACATAGTACTGTTTCCTCATGTTTGAGGGGAGGAAAGGAGGAGTTTCAGGAATACAAGAAAATCCTCCCTGATGGTCAAAGGGTCCGAAGCCATGCAGCACAAAGCAGTGACACTGTATAAAATTGCGCTGATGGATAGCTTTGTACAAAAAGGCTTTGCATTGGATTGGCTTTCCTACAGCTCAAAAACCATAGGTCAACATCAACACCATAACACACGGTCTGACAAATTCAGCATGGTTGTGATGCTGTGCCTGTACCTGGTAAAGGTCAGATTTGTGTTAAGAAATTATTTGGAGCATCCAAACCTGGTATTAACAACTGTGGAACCACAGCTTGAAGGAACAAGAGGCTTTCACAGACCACCTGGAAAGGCCTGGGGGAGAGGAACAAGCTGAATTTCACATCCGGGCTCAGAAATCCATCTCTGCCCTGGTACTGAACAAACTTGTCAAGCTGAGCTTAAGTATTCCGACAAGAACAATAAATGCCAAGTATCTCACTGCCCTGCCTTTATCTGTACAGTCAACATTAGCCTCTCTTTAAAGTGTTATGCAGCTTTAAGTCTCTGCCCTCCAAAGATGCAGCCCTTCCAGCAAAGAGAGTTGTAAAGGCTAAACCACAAGCATACCTTGAATTTCTAGTGTCTTTCACGTGCCTGCAGAGGAAACAAATAAATCACTGCAAAGTGTAACATGATATTTTTATCTTGTGGTAAAGCCAGGACATTTGAGGAAGGTTAACACTGAGCACGCTTATTCCTACAGCATCAGGACATGCTTTGTAAGTGTTGCAGGGAAACAGAGAAAAAGTGCATCATGGCACAGGTTTTAGGCTAAGAGCCCTGAAATAGAAATGTGTGCATAGGCACATTCAGGTGCAGACAGTCCTGAAGGCTTGAGCTTGTCCATAGCCTAGCTGCTGCTGTGCACTGCAAGAATCAGCCTCAGACCTCAACAGAGGGCAGGCCAGATGTTTTGAGACTACTGCTGAAGATTTAATTCACCTAGAAGTGTTTCAGCTAAACTGCTAAATTCACCTCCTTCTGCAGATTAGAGAGAAACTCCCAAAATCTCCTTTTTCTGCTGTTCCAAATCTGTATAGCTACTCGACAGTGCAGCCATTGGAAACTCGGGCTAATCTCAACTCTCTGCAGAGATAACCAAGGCTGTTACTACACATTAGGGTGAAAAGTTTCCAAGCCCTCAGAAGACAAATCCCCCACCTTGCAATTCCTCTAATGAAGCCACACAGGCTGTATTCTCTGAAGCCTGACACACATCTAACCCCACACTAATACAGGTGCAGAAGAAGCGATGGACTGAGACAAACGAAGGTGCACAAGGAACGATGGACCAAAGCTCTTACAGCACAAGGAAAACATCAGCATCAAGAGGTTGTGGGCTGAGCCAGTGCTGCAGCGCATTCCATACAAGCTCAAAGTAATGGCTGGTATATGGTACCTCACCACGATAAATGAACACCCGTGGTTCAGTGCTGCTGTTGGCAGAATAACCCACTGATCACCTGGATCTTCTGAGGCTCAAGGAGAGCGCTCTGTAGCCACACCACCATGCCGCTGTGGCTCCACAACCCAAAGCCAATGAATAGGAAGGAAAAATGAAGCATCCAGTTGCAAGACGGCGCAACACACAGGACAAGCACTTTCAGTCTCAGGTGGCATTTAGAGATGCTGGCTAATTAGTCCTAACCACCATCCGCCACTGCAGGCGGATCAGTTCACCTGCAGAGGTGGCAGTAAATAGCCCTGTTCCATCAACAGCCTGGAGGTGCAGGAATGAAGGGACAGAAAAACACAGAGGCAAGATCCAAAAGCCGCACTTGTGGAGCTCCGTTCTTTCCTCTCCTGCTTGTCTATGGTGTCTTGGCTGGAGCAGCTTTGTGGTTGTCTGCTGCCTTAAATCCACCACCCAGCAGCCTATCGACACACAGGCACTTTCTAAAGAGGGCCCACACCTCTTCTGGAAAATTGCTAGGCAGGTTTCTGAGTTCAAGAAGCAGCTGGAGGACAGCACTTCAGATCGGGCACGCCAATCCCAGCTCTGAGACTGAATCTCAGTGCGGCACCAGACCTCCGCATCCCCGGCCGGCGTGCCAAGCAGCAGCGGTCCGCTCCATCCAGGGCAGCGCTCGGCCGAGCACAGGATGGCTGTGGGCCACAGGAGCTGGCTAACACCGGCCTCCTGCCACCCCTCCCTGCCACTCGCACCCCCCCACCCAACTACCACTGCGAGAAGTTTCTCTCCTTCCTTCCCCATCACGCTCCCGGCACCCAAACCAGCTTAACGCACAGAAGAAAACAGGCACAGTATCCACGTACAGGGACTAAAGGCGACTGCCGGCATCCTCCCAGGCGACCGTACCAACTTGCTGCTGCATCCTTCAGCGGCCGTGGCCAGCCAGGGTCCCAGCACAGCCCAGCTCTGCAGCAGCCAACTTTTTGGGAAGCCGCTGTTTGAAAAGCTGCTGCCCTCTTTGTTTGGTTGGGGCAGAGCCAGCAAAGGCTGCCGGGAAGGTCACCCAGGAGGAGACTCATGTACTGGGAGGGAGGAGCCCTCCTCTTAACTCTTTCGGAGCAGCCTTGCTCCAGGGCCACGACAAGCCACAGCACCTTCGCAGTCTCAGGGCACAGACCTGCCGTCCAGCCCGTCCCGGACCGCAGCTCAGACGTGGCCGGTGGCCCCTGTGTCAGAGGATGGAGGAGAAACCCCGCAGGAGGCAGCAGTGCCATCCCTAGAGGTCCCATCCAGACCTGGAAGAATCGGCTCCTTGCGCAGGACTGCAGCGGTGATGGTGGGCTGGCCTGCGCCAAGCTGAGCTGCTGGCATATGGGGCAGAAGGTCGTGGCGGTGCTGGTCGCTCTGAAACTGAAATGGACGTGTGCTCTGACCTGTTTTCACCTCGGCTTGTGCCTTCAAATGAGATCTTCAGCTATCTCTTCTTGCTCAGGCTTGGCCTTAAGGCTTAGTCCTGCCAACTGCTAGCAGCCGCTGAGGGGAGATCAGACCCCCGGCACCCTGCCACCACCGTCCTGGGGCTGGCCCTGCTGCTCACAACTCGGCAGGGAGCTGCTTCAGGGAGAGAACTGGCAGGAAACGTCTTTTTTTTTGCAGTACAACTATTTTTCTGCTGCTTCAGTGAACTCACCTGACCACCCTTGGAGAGATGAGAGCCATTATGAGAATAAGGGTGTGCATGGCTTTGGGATCAGCCAGCCATTACAGCTTTACTACAGCCGAGAGAGAAGAAAATTTTAAACATCATGCCCTAAGCCTAACAGCAGTGAGCACAGACGAGTGGGAACAAGCCTGGTCTCCATGCCTCCTGCCCAAGGAAGCGGAGCGTCTCCCGCAGGACCTTCTCTTTGCAGTAGTACTTGGGGTGGAGGCTGGATGGGGACTGAGCACTAAAAGGTTGTCACTAAACAGTACAACGTGCTGAAAGCCATAGGTCCTGCGGGTAAGGCAGGCTGAGACTTCTGGCTTATCTTTATGAGGCCTAATCTTTAGTCCATATTTCCATTTATTGAATCAAGATAGTGGTACTTGCCATCTTTCATAAAGTGGTTTTCAGATTTGCAGCGAAAATGTGGTATAGAAGAGGTTCGGATGTATCATATCTTGCTGCCCAGCTGTGGCTGCAGTTGTTACCTAATGAGTGCGTTCATTAAATATTCCTTCACTCAGTGGTTACTCTAAGTATGGGCAAAAATGGTTAGCACAAAAATGGGCAGCACAAAAATGGACTCAAGATTTTAATAAAACACCAGAAAACTCAAGAATTAAAGTACTTAAAGTACTTAAAATTTCATGTGTAACAAGTTAGTTGGAAGAAAGGAGAGAATAACAGCCATGCTGGGTCAGCCCACAGATTCCTTTGGGACAGCACCCCGTCTCCAGCAAGCTGACTAGCAGATGCCTGGGTAGAAACATAAAAGCAGTGCAAGCACGTAGTCGCACTTCCCAAAGTATGCTCCCTCCAGTGCAGCACTGAGAGACTTTCCAAGAAGGCGAAAGGTATCCTGGCCTCTATCAGAAATAGTGTGGCCAGCAGGACTAGGGAAGTGATCGTCCCCCTGTACTCGGCACTGGTGAGGCTGCACCTCAAGTACTGTGTTCAGTTTTGGGCCCCTCACTACAAGAAAGACACTGGGCTGCTGGAGTGTGTCCAAAGGAGGGCAACGAAGCTGGTGGAGGGTCCAGAGAACAAGTCTTATGAGGAGCGGCTGAGGGAACTGGGGTTGTTTAGCCTGGAGAAAAGGAGGCTGAGGGGAGACCTTACCGCTCTCTACAGCTACCTGAAAGGAGGTTGTAGAGAGGTGGGGATCAGTCTCTTCTCCCAAGTAACAAGTGATAGGACAAGAGGAAACAGCCTCAAGTTGTACCAGGGAGATTTAATTGGATATTGGGAAGAATTTATTCACCGAAAGGGTTGTCAAGTATTGAAACAGGCTGCCCAGGGAAGCGGTTGAGTCACCATGCCTGGAGGGATTTAAAAGACATGTACACATGGTGCTTAGGGACATGGTCTCGTGGTGGACTTGACAGTGCTAGGTTAACAGTTGGACTTGATGATCTTAAGGGTCTTTGCCAACCTAAATGATTTTATGATTCTAAGGTCATCATACAGCCTACCAATAGTTTTCAACAGACATAGTCCAGCTTCTCTTTGAACCCATGTAAAATTTTAGTAGGCTACAATATCCCACGGCAGGGAAATCTGCCCTTTAACAAGATATTGTGTGAAGAGCAACATCCTTTTGTTTTTTTTCTGAACCTGCACATAGCTAGTTTCATGTAACACCCCCTTGGGTTTGCAGCAGAAGAAAAAACAAACCAATTTTTCTCCTTGCCATACATGATCTTACAGATACCTGTCCTGTTCTCACTCACATTCTGTGAGGGAGGTAAACAGGGCATATTCTTAACACTGCGTTCAGGAGAGCTGTCTTCCTTTCACAGAGCAGCACAAGGATTTGAATCTTAGGAATTTAACAAAAATGCCTATGATTGTCCCTCAGCTGACTTCTCAGAAAGTTTTGTCATGTTTAAGGCCCTGCATTAGGAATGGGATCAAAGTACACTTCTGACTTTGTTCCTCTGAAGTCAGAAGTCGGGCAGCCTGTACAGCTGGAACACAATGTGACCAGGTCAGAAGATCAATGCCTCCAGTGGCAAACTTCCTGCTAAAATCACAGCATGCATGTTTTGGCAGGGAAAAAAAAAAAAAAGAAAAAAAAAGAGAGAGAGAAAATGTTCTTCCCACATAAATCTTTGGATTTATGAAATGCCACAGGATGGTGCTCCGTCTTAGGTCTTTAATTCTTCTCTTCATGTTTTTCTTGCAAGTCAGGCAGCAGGTGAGTCCCTTCTCAGTGGCACCAACCCTTTCTGCTCCCTGTCCCCTGAGAGGACACATCTCCCACAACCTTGAATTAGAGACTTGCATGTTGTGAATCTGCAACCTGGACATGACACTGTGCCCAGTATCTACCGATAAAGCTTGCTGGGTTGTTACTTATGGAAAATCAAGAGCTGAAGTCCTGGCTGCTACTATTATTATTATTATTAAGCAGGACACGGTTTGTAGGAAGACTGAATAACTTTTATTATACCAATAAGTGTAGCTGCAAAAATCAGACAAGCAAGCCCAGTACAAATGGGGCTAGTTGCTCACCATTCCACGGAGCTGGGCAGGTCAGGCATGCCTGAATGAATGGGGCTGGCACCCACAGAGCTGAGGCACCTCTGGCCTGGGGGAACATTGGGTGCTCTAATAAACGAGATCAGACTTTTCCAGCCACAGACCTTGTCCTGCCAGTCAGTGTCCTTTGACTGTCATGGCCACAGCGCAGTATCACTGGAGCTCTCTGATGAGCAGTTGATGCCTCTCTCTCTGCAGTAACGCACTGTTTTCTTCCCTTCCCACTCCTGCCCTCGGTTGACTGACCCACTCCCCCCCTTACCCCCCCCAACACCCTGACTGACCCGCTTCCCCCCTTACTCCCCAGACACCATGACTGACCCGCTCCCCGCCTTACCCCCCCCAGACACCATGACTGACCCGCTCCCCTCCTCGCCCCCAACAGACACCATGACCCGCTCCCCCCCTTACCCCCCCAGACACCCTGAC
>NW_010972624.1:1177819-1188107 GCF_000737465.1 Haliaeetus leucocephalus
GGCGCCGGGCCTGGCGGAGGCGGCGGGCGGCGCGGGCCCCGGGGTGCGGGCTCTGCTCTGAACCGACTCTGTGCTTGGTCTGTGCTTTTCTCTCCCTGTTCCTCAGCCCGCGCCTTGGCTTCGCTCATAGTATGGCAACACGCACGGTGCGGTCAGCAGCGACAAGCCCTCGGTCCGCCCGGCGCCGTAACGTACCCCATGGCGTGCGAACCGGGACGCGGAGCTGGCTGCCCCTGCGCTCCTCTGGCCCTGCTCGCTGTAGTTAGCTTGGGCGAGCGGCCGTAACTTTGCAAAGAACTGCCGAGCGTTGAACCCTCTCCTCACACGAGGAAATCTTTTCCCCATTTTGCAAATGAGGATCTGAAGCAAACAGCCATTAAAGGACTTGCCTGTAGTCGTGCAGGAAGTCCGGGGGAGAGCTGAGTTTGCTTCCTTTGCTACAGAATTACAGCTCTCTTAAGAGTGCAAATCAACTCTTTAAAGCAGAGAGGTGTGTGTGTGAAATGACTGTTTGGCCTGTATAGATTGCTCTTAGATTTTCTGGTTTGGGGGTGGGTGCTGCAAAAACATTGACTTGTTAGGGATTGAGAGGTTTTTTGATTGTAGGAAAGAAACATGCCGCTTAGTAGTGCGTTGTTATACACCCTTGTGTGTGAAGACCCATGATTTTATTCTTTCCACATCTTCCAGTGAACATTTGAACACGTACAGGTGAACGTGCCCACAGGCTGTGTCTTTTAGGCTGAGGTTTCCAACTGAAGTAAGCTAGGCAAGTGGTATTCTTGAGGAAGGTACATATATTTTGATGGCAAAAAACCACTGGTTAGTTTGGAGGCTGCTTAAATGCTGCATGTACCATCATATGGAAGCTTGCTAAATGTGTGAACATCATTATATGGCTAATTTGTCTACTAAGTGCCTGTCCTGAGGAGTGGTGCTGGAGTGGTACCTGTTTAACTGAAGTATTACCTACTACTCCAGCAGCAGGCTAGGTAACAGCAAAGCATGTGCTGGTCTTCATCTGTGCTCTCTCTCTTCCCCCCTTCCAGTAGGGGTAGAACTGGAGCTAGCTATCAGACAATAATAGATAGTTTTGCATGGCTGAGCTGACAGCATCAGCACTGTCATAGTCCACAGATGCAGGAGAAGTTGGTGTGTAGGAAGAGATAACACAAACCTGGCTATGGTATGTTTAGGAGAAGAAAGGTGGGAAAAGAAATATCAAGTTTTTTGGTCTTGTGAGTCCAGAATCTTACCTGTTCTGTTCTTCCAAGTAAGTCAGCTGATCTCATGCAGTGGCTTTCAATTTTTGAACTGCAGCCCCCTCACGCTTTGCACTAGAGGCATAGAGCTGGTTAGAAATGTTGTGCAGCTGAATGATGTATACAGGTTTGCTATTCTTAGTCACCTTTGCAGCACCTGTGGAACAGTCCATGGACTGCCGCCTTACCACCACTGGTGTTAGAGAAGGCATTTTCTCTCCCAGCGAGCCCTGCCAGTGTCACATTTGTGTTGTGGGTTTCCTGTTCTCCATGCAAAAAGGCATGGTTGTTTCTTGACTTCTGGATCTGCAGAGAGCTGGGTTTGCAAATGTTCATTTGTGTTGCTTTTTGGAGTTGTTGTATTAGGGAAGATTGTGAAGCTGAAAATCAGGAAAGTGGGTTCAGCTGCTCAGAAATTATCTCTTCCCGAACATAAATTTAATTGCAATTTAGAGAACAAAGTAATTGCTTACCAGAATCTGACACCAGAAGCATGGAAGCAACCAAGACTGTTGGATGCAGTGAGCTGGAGAGGTTTTCTTCTTGTTAACTAATTTTGCCTGTGATGCATGCGGAGATAGAGATGTTTCCAACATCATGCAGTACTGTGAATATTCAATCCCACTTCAGCTAAGCCTGGCAGTTCAGACATGCTTGTGCCCACTCTTCATTTCCTGGATGTTTCATTCATAGGTAGATAATGGGTGTTACAGCAAATCAAACCTGACACACTCTTTTAGTGGTTATTATAACATAGGTTGGAGGCAGCTTTGTAATGCAGCTGTTAAACAATCCATGTGGAATAGTCAAAATGCAGCAACGTGTTTAGACATCACAGAATATGTGATGGATGTAGCCTTCTCATGGGAAACGTCTGGAATTCAACTAATGCCCAGTATTTCAGTGTTAAATAGTGGGGTGTTAAATTTGTCTCCTTTTGGATCTAGAGTAGAGGGAACTGATTGGGGCTAGATGAGGTCAGAATCCAGTTTAGACTTTCTGCTAAGAAGTTAAAGTGAGATCTGCTGTTGCAGCAGTGCAGCAAACTGGGCCCTTTAATCTGGTCTTTCCAAGGCTGACAGAGCTTTGGAAGCAGTTTGTTGTGGCTGAAAGCAGCCATAATTCAGTGGGGGGTTTTGTTCTTGACAACCCTTTCTTCCTGACAAATACATGCTATATGGCATAAACTGGCTTTGGAGAAAACCAGTGCTTACTCTTCTGGAGATAAGGCTGTTGTCACGAGCTGCATGTACATCTTGCAGTGAAAATGGATATCCTCTGTGCCATTTTTTTTGGTTGGATAATTAAGGTCTTTTGTACTTCAGTGAATGTCAAAATGATAGCTTTGGACATGGATGCAGACTTTTACATGAGGCACACAGTGCCAGTGTGAGCTGGCACAGAGGTTGGCTGTTAATGGCCGTGTAACTGAAGTACTCTGTAGAAGTCAATTGATGCCCAGTGTGCTGCCATTGTTGCAAAGCAGGTTTGTTGTTTTATGCCTATCTGTTAATTTCTTGTTTCTAAACCCTTTTATCTTGTCACTAGGCTGTTCTTTGGAGTTTATTGCACTCGATTAGGGATCGGTTCTCAGAATCAAGGAGTTAGAAGTGAGATTTGAGATAAGTGAGGCCCATTCGGTGCTGCTTTGGACGCCTCCGAAGGGGAAATGGAGTTATCAGGATTGAAAAAGAAGAGTTTGCTAGGACTCAAAGAAAATAATAAAAAATCCAACACTAGGTAATGATTCTGTCCGATTTTCTAGGCTTAACAAAACTGGGGATGTTATAGGGTGCTAGGGCTCTCCCAGTGAGGGTGAGGAATTGGAAATACACCTCTTTCTGCGTGAATTTCTGTATGTGAGAATTTCTGTATGCTATAGCTGTCTTCCTCAAAGCTGCTCTGTAATGTAAAATATTTTCCTTTTTCTAAAAAGTCCAAACTTGCCTAATGCTTTAACTCTGCAGTTACGGTGATCTTGAGTGACATTTGAAGTTCAATGTTTTGTGTTGCTGTTCTGTTCTTTGTTTGGGTGTGGGGGTTTTGTTGCTTGTGTTTTTCTATATTAAACAATGTCTTCTGCAATTTGTTCTTGAAGGGCTCCCTCACCAACCAAGCGCAAGGACAGGTCTGAAGAGAAATCAAAGGACAGGTCCAAGGATAAAGCAGCCACTAAGGAATCAGGTGAAAAGGATCGTGGTCGAGACAAGACACGCAAAAGACGCAGTGCTTCCAGTGGGAGCAGCAGTACCAGGTAGTTAGTTTTACAGGTAGTAACAAATTACAGTGTTTTCAGAAACCACCAGCTTGATTTCTGGTATGTTTCATTCCCTGTGTCATGGACATGTTGAAAGCTTGCATTGAGTTAGTCACAGTGCAGTTTTGTCTAACTTAAGGGGGTTTATTTTTTTTTTAGGTGTGAATTTTCTTTGGCTGTCTAGTGAGCTACGCAGCATCAGTTTTCATTGTTCTAACTCACAGTTGCTCTCTCCGTAATTATCAGAAGTTTTTCAGCCATTCTTTTTCTGGATACTCCACTTATTTTTATTGCTCCTCCATCACCAACAGGTCCCGTTCCAGCTCAACTTCGAGTTCAGGGTCCAGTTCCAGCACCGGTTCTAGCAGTGGCTCTAGCTCCTCTTCTGCCTCAAGCCGCTCTGGGAGTTCCAGCACCTCACGCAGTTCCAGCTCCAGCAGCTCCTCTGGATCTCCAAGTCCATCTCGACGGAGACATGACAACAGGAGACGCTCTCGCTCCAAGTGAGTTTTATTTGACTTTGTCATGGTTTAACCCCAGCCAGGAACTAAGCACCACACAGCCGCTCACTCTCTCCTCCCCACCCCCAGTGGGATGAGGGAGAGAATCGGAAAAAAAGTAAAACTCGTGGGTTGAGGTAAGAACGGTTTAATAGAACAGAAAGGAAGAAACTATAATGATAGTAATAACAATACTAAAATGACAATAATAAAAGGATTGGAATATACAAAACGAGTGATGCACAATGCAATTGCTCACCACTCACTGACTGGCACCCAGTTAGTTCCTGAGCAGCAATCCCTCCCTGCCCAACTCCCCCTAGTTTATATACTAGGCATGACATCACATGGTGTGGAATACCCCATTGGCCAGTTTGGGTCAGCTGTCCTGGCTGTGTCCCCTCCCAACTTCTTGTGCCCCTCCAGCTTTCTTGCTGGCTGGGCATGAGAAGCTGAAAAATCCTTGACGTAGTCTAAACATTACTTAGAAACAACTGAAAACATCAGTGTTATCAACATTCTTCTCCTACTGAACCCAAAACACAACACTGTAACAGCTACTAGGAAGAAAATTCTGTCCCTGCCAAAACCAGGACAGTCTTCTAGGAATTACCAGATCGCAGGTTAATTTCCACGTAGAATGCAAGATTGTGATCAGAATAGATTGTTTTCTGAGGACCATTTTCTTTCTCCATAATTTAGAGATCTGAATTTTGTTAGAATGCGTGTGCTTCTTTTGGTTACAATCAGAACATATGCCCTGTTAGAAAAGAGATTAAAAATCTCATTTTAAAGAGAGTGATTTTAAATACTACATTTTGTAGAGGCAGTTTTAGTTGATGTTCCCCCGGTAGTATGGGACTATACGGGCACTAGATGAGAGTAAAGCTCTTTGGTTCCTGTAAATTACAGCCAAGACTAACAGAAAAGTGAGGGCTGAAAATGGTGTATATGTGTGTATGTAAGTCTTATGTATAAAAAAAATAAAATGGGGCGTGGGGGGACAAAGGAAGCATTTTCCTGTAAGGGTAGGAATCGAACTGTGTTAATGTCCGTACAGTTTTTCCTCTGGATAATTCTGTAGGTCAGGTGCTGAAGGCTGATAAAATCTACTGAATTATTATAAGCCATTGTGGTGGTTTGGTTTTTTTTGGTTTTGTTTTTTTTTTTTTTTTAGTATATCACTCAATTTATGGACAGTAAGATTAGGAAGAAGCATAAATATAAATTTTCTGCATACTGAATTTTTTAAAGATTAAAATTATGTTCCAGATTTTTTTAATTTTCTTTTTTATGAAACTACAAAGAGATTGTGATATGCAGCTACCTAAATAGTTTTTTTAACCATGACATTTCTGGACCTCTGTAGTGAACAGAAGATACAGAAACACAAATGATTGGATCTGCTAATTTGCCTGGCTGTGGTGTGCTTTAGTGTTCATGTCCTCATTTTGCCTCTTTAATTGTTGAGGCAAAGAATGTTTTTTGTTTTAACAACTGGGAAATTCCTTGACTATGGCCAAAAACTTTATAGAAATGTTTGCTAAATTTGGTGTTTGTTACCGTAGTTGCAGTAAAGTTGAAAACTCACGAAAAAAGGCTCTCAAATTCCAGAAGGTTCTAAAGCAAAAGCAGACAAGGCAAATGCAAGTCCTGAGGTGTTTCTAAGTGGAACACCCTCACCACCACCCCAGAACTTCCTAACCTGTAACTTTTTGAGAAAAAAAGGTGCCCTCCCAAGAAAAATGGTGCTTTTTAATCATGTGATAATGACTGGCTTCTTGGTTTTGTCTTGCATGTTCCCTGAAAATGAAACATTTTCTGTTGTCAAAATCAGGTCCAAGCCACCCAAGAGAGATGAAAAGGAGCGGAAGAGGCGGAGCCCGTCACCCAGACCCACAAAAGTGCATGTTGGAAGGCTCACTAGAAACGTGACCAAGGTAATGGCATGCTCCCCTGTAATATCAAGCTTGCATATCTTCTGTGAAGACGTGTGAGTGGCTCTTTTAAAGTTCTCAAAATGTTTTTTGTTGGTAGAGTGCTGCCAGGGTGTTGGTGTTGGAAATTCTTGCTTTGTGTCCAAATTGCTCAGTGAGGAAAATTTTGGTAGGATTTTACTGCATCAAATACAGTGCAGGCTTTTGAGACTGTGTGGTGCTTAAGAGGTCTGTCTGCTTTGTCAGTATTCTAGACTTTGTATGCTGCCTAACTAGGAAGAAAACTGTAGAAGTTGGGACAATAGCTGAAATTAGCTTGGAGGCATTAAGGGTATCTGGAGGTTCTTGATAAAGGATCTGAAGAGAGCTGGGCTGGCTTGTGTTGTCTTTGTTAGAATGTAATTTAAAGGCCTTCAGAGGTAGAAGTGTAGGGTGCTGAAAAAATAATGTGTTTTAAAAAATATTAACAATCACACCTTAAGAGTTTTCAGCTGAGGGCATAAGTTCTCTTTTCAGGTCCCCAAGAGGATTTTTACACTAGTTGTATTTTTGTGGCTAGTGTTGACATGCAGCAGTAATGCTGCTAGAACTTAAGGTTCGGAACAATCCGAGAAGGAACTAAATAGACAACAGCAGAGAAAGCAGTGGTAATCCTTTCCACATCTGGCCAATGAAATATGTCTCTTTCTGATGGTGGCATTGATTTAAAGCTAATCCAGTGCTGTGGATTTACTGCTCTGTGCCAGCCAGACCTGGTCAGTAAGCGTGATCTATGTCCTTAAGACTTGCTCTTTCTCTGCAGGATCACATCATGGAAATTTTTTCCACTTATGGAAAGATAAAAATGATTGACATGCCAGTTGACAGGCTAAATCCACACCTCTCTAAAGGTTATGCTTATGTGGAGTTTGAGAACCCAGACGATGCTGAGAAAGCCCTGAAACACATGGATGGAGGTAGGTATCAAATGCTGCAAGGAGGTTGGGTGCTTGTAAAAATCTCTGGAGCGGATGAGTTTGATCTGGAAATGAGTTAGAGGTGATAGGGAAGCCTTTGGGGAACTGATCTGAAATACTGTCTGTTTTCAGCACAAATGGCTTTGGCTTTTGTGTGGTTCAGGACAGATCCAAAATATTGCAGAGCTATTAAAACTGAGGGGTTTTTTTCAAAACAAACAGTAATAAAATTCTTGTGTCTGTGTCTGTGAAAATCTTTTTGGGTTAACATCTGAACTGAAATTTGATGGGATATTAGATGAAGAAGTCTAGTATGTATGTGGACTTTGTCAAAATAACCCCTGAGCAGGTAGTGGAAATAGCACTGTAGGCTGATTCATGCTTCAGTTGCTTGTGACAAGCTGTGAGTTGTAGTAATGTGATGTGTAGATGTTAGCATTGGAAAAATTCTTACCTCTTCCTGTTTCTGTGATTCCCTAAAAAGGCCAGATTGATGGTCAGGAGATCACTGCCACAGCTGTGCTGGCACCACGACCTAGGCCGCCTCCCAGACGCTTTAGCCCACCCAGGAGGATGCTGCCACCACCACCGATGTGGCGCAGGTCACCCCCTCGCATGAGGAGAAGGTGAGAGCTGTGACAATTTGCATTTCCTTCTCAGTGTAACACCATGTTATCACTGAAAGACTTGGCATGGGGGCAATTTCATCCTATTGGACTTGACTTTCACCTCCACATGACAGTAACACCTTTTGGGCATCAGTTGAGCCTGGATTGTACTTCTTAACTCCTAAGCGCCAGGGTGACATGCTCTGGGCTACACCCTGAATGCAGTCTGTCAGAAGTGTCAGATGCTTTCCAGCCTGTTCCCTGGAGTCCCTTCTGCATAAATGCTTCAAGGTGAAGTGGGAATGGACTTCTGGCTGGCAGAATGCTTTTGGCAGCCTGCTACAACTGCTTGCTTTTCTGAAGCCCTTGCACCTTCATCCCTTATTTCTACGAATGGGCACACGACCAAAAAGCAGTCCTTCTGCATCAGGTGAGCAGAGTACGCTGACTCCAAGATAAAGATGTGACCTGACATGCACGTGCCTGTTGTGTGGCTTCGGGCTGCCTGAACATGCTCAGATAAGAAGTCTTTCGGAGTCTTCCTCAGCATCTAGATGGGCTCCTCTGTCTTGGAAATTTTCTTAAACTCTTGCCACTAGTAAAAGTGGCTCCTGTTTGGGCCACTTGATTGCTGAAGAGCTTACCAACTACAAGTTTAAAAATGAGAACTAGCTAATATGGCACAAGATCCACTGCCTGTTGGTCCTCCTTTAGACATGCCTTTTACTGAGGTCTGGCAAATGCTAGGTTTGGCGTTCCCTCCTCATTGTTTGTTTTCTTCTCTAGTCTAACTTTTACTGTCCTGTTCAGGCTCTGTTAATATTCTGTGCCTGGAACCTTGGTGTCATACTGGTGGCCATACAGATTGATTGTAGCACTGAAGAGCTTGAAGCTTTACCTTTAGAGTTAGACTTCCTCTAAGAAATGTCCCTGCATTTGAAAGGTCTTATATAAATCCTTTCCCTGAATATCACTGCATTTCAGGAGTCAAAGCTGACCTTTCAGGTAACAGAGAATCTGATGTAGAATGAATGTGAGCTTGTTTTGCTTGAGGAAGAAGACAAGATTCTTGTCTGTTCTTTGGATATTAAATGTTCTTTCAACTTTCTAAAGCAGAGGAAGAGTAGCCAGAATATTCCTGCCGTGTAGTCAATCTTTGAATTGCCTTTTTCCTCTCTGGAGCTGGCTGTATTTTGCTGGAGTTCTTTTACCATATTGTATGAGGATTTTTTGGAGGGAGGCAGGGAAGTGTTTTTGAAAAGTTGGTAGATGAGCTGACAAATTGCTGGAACCTGTTCCCCTTGTGTCCTAATGAAAGCTTTCTCCTTCATCTCTGTCAGGTCCCGGTCTCCTAGGCGCAGATCTCCTGTTCGCCGGCGATCAAGATCCAGATCTCCTGGACGAAGGCGCCATCGCAGCCGCTCCAGCTCAAACTCCTCACGATAAAGCAAAAAGACTGGACAGCTTTTTATTTTTTAACTTAAATCCCGTCAGACTAAATATTGTACCTTTTTTTTTATAATGGGTCTGGGTGAGGAGGAGTGAGAGAGAGAGAATCCTGGCAGTGAAGGTAACCTAAGAGGAGAGAGCAACAGTTCCCAGCCAGTAGATAGCCTTTGCTGTGGGGCTTCTAGTTTGCTGGCATTGAATTGAAATTATTTAAAAATGGCTTTGATTTTAAAGGCTGCGAAAACACCTTTTCCAGATAAATGGAAGGAAAGATGTTGCAGCTGCTCCTTCTCCAGTTAGCAGGCTGCTGCTTGGTGATTTCTAAATGCTTAGCACGCTGTACAGACGAGCATGTAAATCTTGAGCTATTTCAGAAACCCTGTATAGTAAGACAGGGAGGCATTTATCTTGATCTCTAGGTGCCAGCACAGGACTTTTCAGAGCAACTGGAGTCCAGATCTGCCTGAGACTTAAATACCGAGTTGTCGCTTTATTCCAATTCCCGAACAGATTATTAGTTTCTGCAGAGTAAGCTCTTTCTGCAGGTAAAGCCCTTCTGTAACACGTATACCAGGTGATCACCAGAGAAACAACGGTCCAGCCCACTGAACATGATACTGTAGAAAAGAAGCTGGAAATCTTAAGAACTGGTTTGTAGCTGCCCCTGTAAGTCATTTCTTTCACCTTTTCTTAAAGGGTTTTGGTAAAAACTTCCTACACGACCCCCCAGTGAAACAATGCAAAAGCTTCTGCTTCTGCAAATCTCAAAATTAGTGACTGAGCATCAGCCCCTGGAAAAACTGCAAGGCAGGGAGGGAGGCTCGGGGCCGCCGTGCTGGCTGGATTCACCGGGGTTCACATAGGGAAAGGCAGAGATTTTACCACCTGTTGTACAGTCAATACTATAAAGATTTTTTTCGTTTTGTTTTGTATCACTTTGTAGCCTTTTGGGCCATGTTGTGTTTGTACTTGTGTAGGACCAGCGACTATTGAATAAAAGCAGTAGGGTTGAGAACAGCCGGCCTGCCTCGCTCCCTTCTCCAGCCCCTTGCTCGGCGCAGAGGCGGGGAGGTCGGCAGCTGCCTTGTCTGGGGATTTTTACGGCAAAACCTCCCGGTTTTTACGGCCGTGCCCTCTCGCGCGGGATGCGCCGCCCGCCAAGGGCGCCTGTCCCTTTAAGACCGGCGCGGGCGGCGCTTTTTCCCGAGCGTCACGCGGGCGGGCGTCGCGGATTGGCCGCTGCCGAGGGCGGGCGGAAGTGGGGTCGCTGCCCCGGCGGCGCCATGGCGGCGGCGCTGGAGCGGGCCCTGCGGGAGGCG